>NW_028120544.1:0-106844 GCF_965178545.1 Coloeus monedula
CACGCGACGCGGGTAAGCTCCGGGGAAGCTTGTTGACCTAAAAGTGTTCTCTGTGCCAGACAGAGCTGAGACTCTTTCCCTTTACATTTGGACGAGAAAAAAGACCGAGTATGCTGGTGTATGTCGCTGCGAGGGAAAGTGCATAGCCCAGGCGTGCTTCGGCAGAAGCAGTCGGCTGCAGCACTTGGCTGCCGGCAGAGTGCTCTGTGCGCCAAGTAGACGATGGTTCGACTCCGGCAGAATGAAAGCACGACACGGTAAGAAGAGCATAAGAATGAAGGCAGGGCACGGAGCTGCTGTGCGCATGGCACTGGCTGCAAGAGGAAGCGTGGCTGTCCCTCGCTTCTTTGCCGGATTCACGTTAGCCCTCGTAAACAGAAAGTTCAACTTGCAGCTACTTGTGCTGCTACCCATTTCTCTTCCAGCTTTCCCTGGAAAGAAGTGTGCCCAGCTTTATGCTTGGAGATGCAGAGATGACAGTGGTAGATGCAGCGGAGACTGGAACTACAGAGTGCAGCCGAGAGTTTCTGCTGCTTTGACGTGAGGCAAGGGGAAATGAAAGTGCAGCCCAGCAGAGGCTTTGACTGCTGGAGCCTTTTTCTTTGGCAGCAGCTGCTGCAAGTGGGCAAGGGAGCTGCGAGAGTGAACAAGGGGACGGTCGGTCTATGGGAGAAGGAAGCTGCCGAGGCGCAGTGTGTTGCGCTCAGTTTCAAGGCTGCCTGGAGGAGGGGGGGGTACTTGAAGAACGCCTTCTTTCTGGACGCCTCCTTCTGCCTGTGCTCCAGCTGCATGCACTCTGCAGCACGGAAGGTTTAAGAACCTGCTTCTGGCCAGCTTGTGTCCAGGAGTGCAAGGGCTGCGCCTTCCTTCCTGAAGCAGCCAGAGCATTCTCAGCTGAATGTGCTTGTGAAGCAGCTCTTGGCTGGACATGTGAAAGTCGCTCCCCTGAGTACACGAGCCCGGTGCCCAGCTGCTTGCTTCTTCGCCTTCTGTGCTCTGGAGAGAAGTGAAGCCCAGGCATGGCTTGGAGCTTTGCCGCTCTTCAGCGTGAGTACTGCACGCAGCCACAGTGTGCTGTGCAGGGATTTTCCTCAGCTCGACGGACAAGCATTTTCTTGCTGTTTCAGCGAGTCCAAACTGTCCGTGTAGCTCTCGCTCAGCGAACTGCGTCAGGAGAGAAACACTTGCTGGAGTAGCTCTTCGCTGCGCAAGACTTTCAGCACAGCACCCCAATTCGGGCAAGGAGCAGGAGAAAGGAAGAGCATCTTTTCGTCCTGGCACGTTCTTCTGGGCGACACGCCTATCCGCCTCTTGGCTCCCTGCAAGGCTGTAAGCTTGGCGGTGCTACTGGCAAGTGGGAAGGCAAGGGGCAGAGAGCACCGCGATCTGTGCACCGCGCGCTGTGCAGGCTGTAAAGGAAAGAGGGCTACCACCAGGCTGTGCTGCAAATACAGCTTTGCACGCGACGCGGGTAAGCTCCGGGGAAGCTTGTTGACCTAAAAGTGTTCTCTGTGCCAGACAGAGCTGAGACTCTTTCCCTTTACATTTGGACGAGAAAAAAGACCGAGTATGCTGGTGTATGTCGCTGCGAGGGAAAGTGCATAGCCCAGGCGTGCTTCGGCAGAAGCAGTCGGCTGCAGCACTTGGCTGCCGGCAGAGTGCTCTGTGCGCCAAGTAGACGATGGTTCGACTCCGGCAGAATGAAAGCACGACACGGTAAGAAGAGCATAAGAATGAAGGCAGGGCACGGAGCTGCTGTGCGCATGGCACTGGCTGCAAGAGGAAGCGTGGCTGTCCCTCGCTTCTTTGCCGGATTCACGTTAGCCCTCGTAAACAGAAAGTTCAACTTGCAGCTACTTGTGCTGCTACCCATTTCTCTTCCAGCTTTCCCTGGAAAGAAGTGTGCCCAGCTTTATGCTTGGAGATGCAGAGATGACAGTGGTAGATGCAGCGGAGACTGGAACTACAGAGTGCAGCCGAGAGTTTCTGCTGCTTTGACGTGAGGCAAGGGGAAATGAAAGTGCAGCCCAGCAGAGGCTTTGACTGCTGGAGCCTTTTTCTTTGGCAGCAGCTGCTGCAAGTGGGCAAGGGAGCTGCGAGAGTGAACAAGGGGACGGTCGGTCTATGGGAGAAGGAAGCTGCCGAGGCGCAGTGTGTTGCGCTCAGTTTCAAGGCTGCCTGGAGGAGGGGGGGTGCTTGAAGAACGCCTTCTTTCTGGACGCCTCCTTCTGCCTGTGCTCCAGCTGCATGCACTCTGCAGCACGGAAGGTTTAAGAACCTGCTTCTGGCCAGCTTGTGTCCAGGAGTGCAAGGGCTGCGCCTTCCTTCCTGAAGCAGCCAGAGCATTCTCAGCTGAATGTGCTTGTGAAGCAGCTCTTGGCTGGACATGTGAAAGTCGCTCCCCTGAGTACACGAGCCCGGTGCCCAGCTGCTTGCTTCTTCGCCTTCTGTGCTCTGGAGAGAAGTGAAGCCCAGGCATGGCTTGGAGCTTTGCCGCTCTTCAGCGTGAGTACTGCACGCAGCCACAGTGTGCTGTGCAGGGATTTTCCTCAGCTCGACGGACAAGCATTTTCTTGCTGTTTCACCGAGTCCAAACTGTCCGTGTAGCTCTCGCTCAGCGAACTGCGTCAGGAGAGAAACACTTGCTGGAGTAGCTCTTCGCTGCGCAAGACTTTCAGCACAGCACCCCAATTCGGGCAAGGAGCAGGAGAAAGGAAGAGCATCTTTTCGTCCTGGCACGTTCTTCTGGGCGACACGCCTATCCGCCTCTTGGCTCCCTGCAAGGCTGTAAGCTTGGCGGTGCTACTGGCAAGTGGGAAGGCAAGGGGCAGAGAGCACCGCGATCTGTGCACCGCGCGCTGTGCAGGCTGTAAAGGAAAGAGGGCTACCACCAGGCTGTGCTGCAAATACAGCTTTGCACGCGACGCGGGTAAGCTCCGGGGAAGCTTGTTGACCTAAAAGTGTTCTCTGTGCCAGACAGAGCTGAGACTCTTTCCCTTTACATTTGGACGAGAAAAAAGACCGAGTATGCTGGTGTATGTCGCTGCGAGGGAAAGTGCATAGCCCAGGCGTGCTTCGGCAGAAGCAGTCGGCTGCAGCACTTGGCTGCCGGCAGAGTGCTCTGTGCGCCAAGTAGACGATGGTTCGACTCCGGCAGAATGAAAGCACGACACGGTAAGAAGAGCATAAGAATGAAGGCAGGGCACGGAGCTGCTGTGCGCATGGCACTGGCTGCAAGAGGAAGCGTGGCTGTCCCTCGCTTCTTTGCCGGATTCACGTTAGCCCTCGTAAACAGAAAGTTCAACTTGCAGCTACTTGTGCTGCTACCCATTTCTCTTCCAGCTTTCCCTGGAAAGAAGTGTGCCCAGCTTTATGCTTGGAGATGCAGAGATGACAGTGGTAGATGCAGCGGAGACTGGAACTACAGAGTGCAGCCGAGAGTTTCTGCTGCTTTGACGTGAGGCAAGGGGAAATGAAAGTGCAGCCCAGCAGAGGCTTTGACTGCTGGAGCCTTTTTCTTTGGCAGCAGCTGCTGCAAGTGGGCAAGGGAGCTGCGAGAGTGAACAAGGGGACGGTCGGTCTATGGGAGAAGGAAGCTGCCGAGGCGCAGTGTGTTGCGCTCAGTTTCAAGGCTGCCTGGAGGAGGGGGGGGTACTTGAAGAACGCCTTCTTTCTGGACGCCTCCTTCTGCCTGTGCTCCAGCTGCATGCACTCTGCAGCACGGAAGGTTTAAGAACCTGCTTCTGGCCAGCTTGTGTCCAGGAGTGCAAGGGCTGCGCCTTCCTTCCTGAAGCAGCCAGAGCATTCTCAGCTGAATGTGCTTGTGAAGCAGCTCTTGGCTGGACATGTGAAAGTCGCTCCCCTGAGTACACGAGCCCGGTGCCCAGCTGCTTGCTTCTTCGCCTTCTGTGCTCTGGAGAGAAGTGAAGCCCAGGCATGGCTTGGAGCTTTGCCGCTCTTCAGCGTGAGTACTGCACGCAGCCACAGTGTGCTGTGCAGGGATTTTCCTCAGCTCGACGGACAAGCATTTTCTTGCTGTTTCAGCGAGTCCAAACTGTCCGTGTAGCTCTCGCTCAGCGAACTGCGTCAGGAGAGAAACACTTGCTGGAGTAGCTCTTCGCTGCGCAAGACTTTCAGCACAGCACCCCAATTCGGGCAAGGAGCAGGAGAAAGGAAGAGCATCTTTTCGTCCTGGCACGTTCTTCTGGGCGACACGCCTATCCGCCTCTTGGCTCCCTGCAAGGCTGTAAGCTTGGCGGTGCTACTGGCAAGTGGGAAGGCAGGGGCAGAGAGCACCGCGATCTGTGCACCGCGCGCTGTGCAGGCTGTAAAGGAAAGAGGGCTACCACCAGGCTGTGCTGCAAATACAGCTTTGCACGCGACGCGGGTAAGCTCCGGGGAAGCTTGTTGACCTAAAAGTGTTCTCTGTGCCAGACAGAGCTGAGACTCTTTCCCTTTACATTTGGACGAGAAAAAAGACCGAGTATGCTGGTGTATGTCGCTGCGAGGGAAAGTGCATAGCCCAGGCGTGCTTCGGCAGAAGCAGTCGGCTGCAGCACTTGGCTGCCGGCAGAGTGCTCTGTGCGCCAAGTAGACGATGGTTCGACTCCGGCAGAATGAAAGCACGACACGGTAAGAAGAGCATAAGAATGAAGGCAGGGCACGGAGCTGCTGTGCGCATGGCACTGGCTGCAAGAGGAAGCGTGGCTGTCCCTCGCTTCTTTGCCGGATTCACGTTAGCCCTCGTAAACAGAAAGTTCAACTTGCAGCTACTTGTGCTGCTACCCATTTCTCTTCCAGCTTTCCCTGGAAAGAAGTGTGCCCAGCTTTATGCTTGGAGATGCAGAGATGACAGTGGTAGATGCAGCGGAGACTGGAACTACAGAGTGCAGCCGAGAGTTTCTGCTGCTTTGACGTGAGGCAAGGGGAAATGAAAGTGCAGCCCAGCAGAGGCTTTGACTGCTGGAGCCTTTTTCTTTGGCAGCAGCTGCTGCAAGTGGGCAAGGGAGCTGCGAGAGTGAACAAGGGGACGGTCGGTCTATGGGAGAAGGAAGCTGCCGAGGCGCAGTGTGTTGCGCTCAGTTTCAAGGCTGCCTGGAGGAGGGGGGGTGCTTGAAGAAGGCCTTCTTTCTGGACGCCTCCTTCTGCCTGTGCTCCAGCTGCATGCACTCTGCAGCACGGAAGGTTTAAGAACCTGCTTCTGGCCAGCTTGTGTCCAGGAGTGCAAGGGCTGCGCCTTCCTTCCTGAAGCAGCCAGAGCATTCTCAGCTGAATGTGCTTGTGAAGCAGCTCTTGGCTGGACATGTGAAAGTCGCTCCCCTGAGTACACGAGCCCGGTGCCCAGCTGCTTGCTTCTTCGCCTTCTGTGCTCTGGAGAGAAGTGAAGCCCAGGCATGGCTTGGAGCTTTGCCGCTCTTCAGCGTGAGTACTGCACGCAGCCACAGTGTGCTGTGCAGGGATTTTCCTCAGCTCGACGGACAAGCATTTTCTTGCTGTTTCAGCGAGTCCAAACTGTCCGTGTAGCTCTCGCTCAGCGAACTGCGTCAGGAGAGAAACACTTGCTGGAGTAGCTCTTCGCTGCGCAAGACTTTCAGCACAGCACCCCAATTCGGGCAAGGAGCAGGAGAAAGGAAGAGCATCTTTTCGTCCTGGCACGTTCTTCTGGGCGACACGCCTATCCGCCTCTTGGCTCCCTGCAAGGCTGTAAGCTTGGCGGTGCTACTGGCAAGTGGGAAGGCAAGGGGCAGAGAGCACCGCGATCTGTGCACCGCGCGCTGTGCAGGCTGTAAAGGAAAGAGGGCTACCACCAGGCTGTGCTGCAAATACAGCTTTGCACGCGACGCGGGTAAGCTCCGGGGAAGCTTGTTGACCTAAAAGTGTTCTCTGTGCCAGACAGAGCTGAGACTCTTTCCCTTTACATTTGGACGAGAAAAAAGACCGAGTATGCTGGTGTATGTCGCTGCGAGGGAAAGTGCATAGCCCAGGCGTGCTTCGGCAGAAGCAGTCGGCTGCAGCACTTGGCTGCCGGCAGAGTGCTCTGTGCGCCAAGTAGACGATGGTTCGACTCCGGCAGAATGAAAGCACGACACGGTAAGAAGAGCATAAGAATGAAGGCAGGGCACGGAGCTGCTGTGCGCATGGCACTGGCTGCAAGAGGAAGCGTGGCTGTCCCTCGCTTCTTTGCCGGATTCACGTTAGCCCTCGTAAACAGAAAGTTCAACTTGCAGCTACTTGTGCTGCTACCCATTTCTCTTCCAGCTTTCCCTGGAAAGAAGTGTGCCCAGCTTTATGCTTGGAGATGCAGAGATGACAGTGGTAGATGCAGCGGAGACTGGAACTACAGAGTGCAGCCGAGAGTTTCTGCTGCTTTGACGTGAGGCAAGGGGAAATGAAAGTGCAGCCCAGCAGAGGCTTTGACTGCTGGAGCCTTTTTCTTTGGCAGCAGCTGCTGCAAGTGGGCAAGGGAGCTGCGAGAGTGAACAAGGGGACGGTCGGTCTATGGGAGAAGGAAGCTGCCGAGGCGCAGTGTGTTGCGCTCAGTTTCAAGGCTGCCTGGAGGAGGGGGGGGTGCTTGAAGAAGGCCTTCTTTCTGGACGCCTCCTTCTGCCTGTGCTCCAGCTGCATGCACTCTGCAGCACGGAAGGTTTAAGAACCTGCTTCTGGCCAGCTTGTGTCCAGGAGTGCAAGGGCTGCGCCTTCCTTCCTGAAGCAGCCAGAGCATTCTCAGCTGAATGTGCTTGTGAAGCAGCTCTTGGCTGGACATGTGAAAGTCGGTCCCCTGAGTACACGAGCCCGGTGCCCAGCTGCTTGCTTCTTCGCCTTCTGTGCTCTGGAGAGAAGTGAAGCCCAGGCATGGCTTGGAGCTTTGCCGCTCTTCAGCGTGAGTACTGCACGCAGCCACAGTGTGCTGTGCAGGGATTTTCCTCAGCTCGACGGACAAGCATTTTCTTGCTGTTTCAGCGAGTCCAAACTGTCCGTGTAGCTCTCGCTCAGCGAACTGCGTCAGGAGAGAAACACTTGCTGGAGTAGCTCTTCGCTGCGCAAGACTTTCAGCACAGCACCCCAATTCGGGCAAGGAGCAGGAGAAAGGAAGAGCATCTTTTCGTCCTGGCACGTTCTTCTGGGCGACACGCCTATCCGCCTCTTGGCTCCCTGCAAGGCTGTAAGCTTGGCGGTGCTACTGGCAAGTGGGAAGGCAGGGGCAGAGAGCACCGCGATCTGTGCACCGCGCGCTGTGCAGGCTGTAAAGGAAAGAGGGCTACCACCAGGCTGTGCTGCAAATACAGCTTTGCACGCGACGCGGGTAAGCTCCGGGGAAGCTTGTTGACCTAAAAGTGTTCTCTGTGCCAGACAGAGCTGAGACTCTTTCCCTTTACATTTGGACGAGAAAAAAGACCGAGTATGCTGGTGTATGTCGCTGCGAGGGAAAGTGCATAGCCCAGGCGTGCTTCGGCAGAAGCAGTCGGCTGCAGCACTTGGCTGCCGGCAGAGTGCTCTGTGCGCCAAGTAGACGATGGTTCGACTCCGGCAGAATGAAAGCACGACACGGTAAGAAGAGCATAAGAATGAAGGCAGGGCACGGAGCTGCTGTGCGCATGGCACTGGCTGCAAGAGGAAGCGTGGCTGTCCCTCGCTTCTTTGCCGGATTCACGTTAGCCCTCGTAAACAGAAAGTTCAACTTGCAGCTACTTGTGCTGCTACCCATTTCTCTTCCAGCTTTCCCTGGAAAGAAGTGTGCCCAGCTTTATGCTTGGAGATGCAGAGATGACAGTGGTAGATGCAGCGGAGACTGGAAATACAGAGTGCAGCCGAGAGTTTCTGCTGCTTTGACGTGAGGCAAGGGGAAATGAAAGTGCAGCCCAGCAGAGGCTTTGACTGCTGGAGCCTTTTTCTTTGGCAGCAGCTGCTGCAAGTGGGCAAGGGAGCTGCGAGAGTGAACAAGGGGACGGTCGGTCTATGGGAGAAGGAAGCTGCCGAGGCGCAGTGTGTTGCGCTCAGTTTCAAGGCTGCCTGGAGGAGGGGGGGGTACTTGAAGAACGCCTTCTTTCTGGACGCCTCCTTCTGCCTGTGCTCCAGCTGCATGCACTCTGCAGCACGGAAGGTTTAAGAACCTGCTTCTGGCCAGCTTGTGTCCAGGAGTGCAAGGGCTGCGCCTTCCTTCCTGAAGCAGCCAGAGCATTCTCAGCTGAATGTGCTTGTGAAGCAGCTCTTGGCTGGACATGTGAAAGTCGGTCCCCTGAGTACACGAGCCCGGTGCCCAGCTGCTTGCTTCTTCGCCTTCTGTGCTCTGGAGAGAAGTGAAGCCCAGGCATGGCTTGGAGCTTTGCCGCTCTTCAGCGTGAGTACTGCACGCAGCCACAGTGTGCTGTGCAGGGATTTTCCTCAGCTCGACGGACAAGCATTTTCTTGCTGTTTCAGCGAGTCCAAACTGTCCGTGTAGCTCTCGCTCAGCGAACTGCGTCAGGAGAGAAACACTTGCTGGAGTAGCTCTTCGCTGCGCAAGACTTTCAGCACAGCACCCCAATTCGGGCAAGGAGCAGGAGAAAGGAAGAGCATCTTTTCGTCCTGGCACGTTCTTCTGGGCGACACGCCTATCCGCCTCTTGGCTCCCTGCAAGGCTGTAAGCTTGGCGGTGCTACTGGCAAGTGGGAAGGCAGGGGCAGAGAGCACCGCGATCTGTGCACCGCGCGCTGTGCAGGCTGTAAAGGAAAGAGGGCTACCACCAGGCTGTGCTGCAAATACAGCTTTGCACGCGACGCGGGTAAGCTCCGGGGAAGCTTGTTGACCTAAAAGTGTTCTCTGTGCCAGACAGAGCTGAGACTCTTTCCCTTTACATTTGGACGAGAAAAAAGACCGAGTATGCTGGTGTATGTCGCTGCGAGGGAAAGTGCATAGCCCAGGCGTGCTTCGGCAGAAGCAGTCGGCTGCAGCACTTGGCTGCCGGCAGAGTGCTCTGTGCGCCAAGTAGACGATGGTTCGACTCCGGCAGAATGAAAGCACGACACGGTAAGAAGAGCATAAGAATGAAGGCAGGGCACGGAGCTGCTGTGCGCATGGCACTGGCTGCAAGAGGAAGCGTGGCTGTCCCTCGCTTCTTTGCCGGATTCACGTTAGCCCTCGTAAACAGAAAGTTCAACTTGCAGCTACTTGTGCTGCTACCCATTTCTCTTCCAGCTTTCCCTGGAAAGAAGTGTGCCCAGCTTTATGCTTGGAGATGCAGAGATGACAGTGGTAGATGCAGCGGAGACTGGAACTACAGAGTGCAGCCGAGAGTTTCTGCTGCTTTGACGTGAGGCAAGGGGAAATGAAAGTGCAGCCCAGCAGAGGCTTTGACTGCTGGAGCCTTTTTCTTTGGCAGCAGCTGCTGCAAGTGGGCAAGGGAGCTGCGAGAGTGAACAAGGGGACGGTCGGTCTATGGGAGAAGGAAGCTGCCGAGGCGCAGTGTGTTGCGCTCAGTTTCAAGGCTGCCTGGAGGAGGGGGGGGTACTTGAAGAACGCCTTCTTTCTGGACGCCTCCTTCTGCCTGTGCTCCAGCTGCATGCACTCTGCAGCACGGAAGGTTTAAGAACCTGCTTCTGGCCAGCTTGTGTCCAGGAGTGCAAGGGCTGCGCCTTCCTTCCTGAAGCAGCCAGAGCATTCTCAGCTGAATGTGCTTGTGAAGCAGCTCTTGGCTGGACATGTGAAAGTCGCTCCCCTGAGTACACGAGCCCGGTGCCCAGCTGCTTGCTTCTTCGCCTTCTGTGCTCTGGAGAGAAGTGAAGCCCAGGCATGGCTTGGAGCTTTGCCGCTCTTCAGCGTGAGTACTGCACGCAGCCACAGTGTGCTGTGCAGGGATTTTCCTCAGCTCGACGGACAAGCATTTTCTTGCTGTTTCACCGAGTCCAAACTGTCCGTGTAGCTCTCGCTCAGCGAACTGCGTCAGGAGAGAAACACTTGCTGGAGTAGCTCTTCGCTGCGCAAGACTTTCAGCACAGCACCCCAATTCGGGCAAGGAGCAGGAGAAAGGAAGAGCATCTTTTCGTCCTGGCACGTTCTTCTGGGCGACACGCCTATCCGCCTCTTGGCTCCCTGCAAGGCTGTAAGCTTGGCGGTGCTACTGGCAAGTGGGAAGGCAGGGGCAGAGAGCACCGCGATCTGTGCACCGCGCGCTGTGCAGGCTGTAAAGGAAAGAGGGCTACCACCAGGCTGTGCTGCAAATACAGCTTTGCACGCGACGCGGGTAAGCTCCGGGGAAGCTTGTTGACCTAAAAGTGTTCTCTGTGCCAGACAGAGCTGAGACTCTTTCCCTTTACATTTGGACGAGAAAAAAGACCGAGTATGCTGGTGTATGTCGCTGCGAGGGAAAGTGCATAGCCCAGGCGTGCTTCGGCAGAAGCAGTCGGCTGCAGCACTTGGCTGCCGGCAGAGTGCTCTGTGCGCCAAGTAGACGATGGTTCGACTCCGGCAGAATGAAAGCACGACACGGTAAGAAGAGCATAAGAATGAAGGCAGGGCACGGAGCTGCTGTGCGCATGGCACTGGCTGCAAGAGGAAGCGTGGCTGTCCCTCGCTTCTTTGCCGGATTCACGTTAGCCCTCGTAAACAGAAAGTTCAACTTGCAGCTACTTGTGCTGCTACCCATTTCTCTTCCAGCTTTCCCTGGAAAGAAGTGTGCCCAGCTTTATGCTTGGAGATGCAGAGATGACAGTGGTAGATGCAGCGGAGACTGGAACTACAGAGTGCAGCCGAGAGTTTCTGCTGCTTTGACGTGAGGCAAGGGGAAATGAAAGTGCAGCCCAGCAGAGGCTTTGACTGCTGGAGCCTTTTTCTTTGGCAGCAGCTGCTGCAAGTGGGCAAGGGAGCTGCGAGAGTGAACAAGGGGACGGTCGGTCTATGGGAGAAGGAAGCTGCCGAGGCGCAGTGTGTTGCGCTCAGTTTCAAGGCTGCCTGGAGGAGGGGGGGTGCTTGAAGAACGCCTTCTTTCTGGACGCCTCCTTCTGCCTGTGCTCCAGCTGCATGCACTCTGCAGCACGGAAGGTTTAAGAACCTGCTTCTGGCCAGCTTGTGTCCAGGAGTGCAAGGGCTGCGCCTTCCTTCCTGAAGCAGCCAGAGCATTCTCAGCTGAATGTGCTTGTGAAGCAGCTCTTGGCTGGACATGTGAAAGTCGCTCCCCTGAGTACACGAGCCCGGTGCCCAGCTGCTTGCTTCTTCGCCTTCTGTGCTCTGGAGAGAAGTGAAGCCCAGGCATGGCTTGGAGCTTTGCCGCTCTTCAGCGTGAGTACTGCACGCAGCCACAGTGTGCTGTGCAGGGATTTTCCTCAGCTCGACGGACAAGCATTTTCTTGCTGTTTCACCGAGTCCAAACTGTCCGTGTAGCTCTCGCTCAGCGAACTGCGTCAGGAGAGAAACACTTGCTGGAGTAGCTCTTCGCTGCGCAAGACTTTCAGCACAGCACCCCAATTCGGGCAAGGAGCAGGAGAAAGGAAGAGCATCTTTTCGTCCTGGCACGTTCTTCTGGGCGACACGCCTATCCGCCTCTTGGCTCCCTGCAAGGCTGTAAGCTTGGCGGTGCTACTGGCAAGTGGGAAGGCAAGGGGCAGAGAGCACCGCGATCTGTGCACCGCGCGCTGTGCAGGCTGTAAAGGAAAGAGGGCTACCACCAGGCTGTGCTGCAAATACAGCTTTGCACGCGACGCGGGTAAGCTCCGGGGAAGCTTGTTGACCTAAAAGTGTTCTCTGTGCCAGACAGAGCTGAGACTCTTTCCCTTTACATTTGGACGAGAAAAAAGACCGAGTATGCTGGTGTATGTCGCTGCGAGGGAAAGTGCATAGCCCAGGCGTGCTTCGGCAGAAGCAGTCGGCTGCAGCACTTGGCTGCCGGCAGAGTGCTCTGTGCGCCAAGTAGACGATGGTTCGACTCCGGCAGAATGAAAGCACGACACGGTAAGAAGAGCATAAGAATGAAGGCAGGGCACGGAGCTGCTGTGCGCATGGCACTGGCTGCAAGAGGAAGCGTGGCTGTCCCTCGCTTCTTTGCCGGATTCACGTTAGCCCTCGTAAACAGAAAGTTCAACTTGCAGCTACTTGTGCTGCTACCCATTTCTCTTCCAGCTTTCCCTGGAAAGAAGTGTGCCCAGCTTTATGCTTGGAGATGCAGAGATGACAGTGGTAGATGCAGCGGAGACTGGAAATACAGAGTGCAGCCGAGAGTTTCTGCTGCTTTGACGTGAGGCAAGGGGAAATGAAAGTGCAGCCCAGCAGAGGCTTTGACTGCTGGAGCCTTTTTCTTTGGCAGCAGCTGCTGCAAGTGGGCAAGGGAGCTGCGAGAGTGAACAAGGGGACGGTCGGTCTATGGGAGAAGGAAGCTGCCGAGGCGCAGTGTGTTGCGCTCAGTTTCAAGGCTGCCTGGAGGAGGGGGGGGTACTTGAAGAACGCCTTCTTTCTGGACGCCTCCTTCTGCCTGTGCTCCAGCTGCATGCACTCTGCAGCACGGAAGGTTTAAGAACCTGCTTCTGGCCAGCTTGTGTCCAGGAGTGCAAGGGCTGCGCCTTCCTTCCTGAAGCAGCCAGAGCATTCTCAGCTGAATGTGCTTGTGAAGCAGCTCTTGGCTGGACATGTGAAAGTCGCTCCCCTGAGTACACGAGCCCGGTGCCCAGCTGCTTGCTTCTTCGCCTTCTGTGCTCTGGAGAGAAGTGAAGCCCAGGCATGGCTTGGAGCTTTGCCGCTCTTCAGCGTGAGTACTGCACGCAGCCACAGTGTGCTGTGCAGGGATTTTCCTCAGCTCGACGGACAAGCATTTTCTTGCTGTTTCAGCGAGTCCAAACTGTCCGTGTAGCTCTCGCTCAGCGAACTGCGTCAGGAGAGAAACACTTGCTGGAGTAGCTCTTCGCTGCGCAAGACTTTCAGCACAGCACCCCAATTCGGGCAAGGAGCAGGAGAAAGGAAGAGCATCTTTTCGTCCTGGCACGTTCTTCTGGGCGACACGCCTATCCGCCTCTTGGCTCCCTGCAAGGCTGTAAGCTTGGCGGTGCTACTGGCAAGTGGGAAGGCAGGGGCAGAGAGCACCGCGATCTGTGCACCGCGCGCTGTGCAGGCTGTAAAGGAAAGAGGGCTACCACCAGGCTGTGCTGCAAATACAGCTTTGCACGCGACGCGGGTAAGCTCCGGGGAAGCTTGTTGACCTAAAAGTGTTCTCTGTGCCAGACAGAGCTGAGACTCTTTCCCTTTACATTTGGACGAGAAAAAAGACCGAGTATGCTGGTGTATGTCGCTGCGAGGGAAAGTGCATAGCCCAGGCGTGCTTCGGCAGAAGCAGTCGGCTGCAGCACTTGGCTGCCGGCAGAGTGCTCTGTGCGCCAAGTAGACGATGGTTCGACTCCGGCAGAATGAAAGCACGACACGGTAAGAAGAGCATAAGAATGAAGGCAGGGCACGGAGCTGCTGTGCGCATGGCACTGGCTGCAAGAGGAAGCGTGGCTGTCCCTCGCTTCTTTGCCGGATTCACGTTAGCCCTCGTAAACAGAAAGTTCAACTTGCAGCTACTTGTGCTGCTACCCATTTCTCTTCCAGCTTTCCCTGGAAAGAAGTGTGCCCAGCTTTATGCTTGGAGATGCAGAGATGACAGTGGTAGATGCAGCGGAGACTGGAACTACAGAGTGCAGCCGAGAGTTTCTGCTGCTTTGACGTGAGGCAAGGGGAAATGAAAGTGCAGCCCAGCAGAGGCTTTGACTGCTGGAGCCTTTTTCTTTGGCAGCAGCTGCTGCAAGTGGGCAAGGGAGCTGCGAGAGTGAACAAGGGGACGGTCGGTCTATGGGAGAAGGAAGCTGCCGAGGCGCAGTGTGTTGCGCTCAGTTTCAAGGCTGCCTGGAGGAGGGGGGGTGCTTGAAGAAGGCCTTCTTTCTGGACGCCTCCTTCTGCCTGTGCTCCAGCTGCATGCACTCTGCAGCACGGAAGGTTTAAGAACCTGCTTCTGGCCAGCTTGTGTCCAGGAGTGCAAGGGCTGCGCCTTCCTTCCTGAAGCAGCCAGAGCATTCTCAGCTGAATGTGCTTGTGAAGCAGCTCTTGGCTGGACATGTGAAAGTCGCTCCCCTGAGTACACGAGCCCGGTGCCCAGCTGCTTGCTTCTTCGCCTTCTGTGCTCTGGAGAGAAGTGAAGCCCAGGCATGGCTTGGAGCTTTGCCGCTCTTCAGCGTGAGTACTGCACGCAGCCACAGTGTGCTGTGCAGGGATTTTCCTCAGCTCGACGGACAAGCATTTTCTTGCTGTTTCAGCGAGTCCAAACTGTCCGTGTAGCTCTCGCTCAGCGAACTGCGTCAGGAGAGAAACACTTGCTGGAGTAGCTCTTCGCTGCGCAAGACTTTCAGCACAGCACCCCAATTCGGGCAAGGAGCAGGAGAAAGGAAGAGCATCTTTTCGTCCTGGCACGTTCTTCTGGGCGACACGCCTATCCGCCTCTTGGCTCCCTGCAAGGCTGTAAGCTTGGCGGTGCTACTGGCAAGTGGGAAGGCAAGGGGCAGAGAGCACCGCGATCTGTGCACCGCGCGCTGTGCAGGCTGTAAAGGAAAGAGGGCTACCACCAGGCTGTGCTGCAAATACAGCTTTGCACGCGACGCGGGTAAGCTCCGGGGAAGCTTGTTGACCTAAAAGTGTTCTCTGTGCCAGACAGAGCTGAGACTCTTTCCCTTTACATTTGGACGAGAAAAAAGACCGAGTATGCTGGTGTATGTCGCTGCGAGGGAAAGTGCATAGCCCAGGCGTGCTTCGGCAGAAGCAGTCGGCTGCAGCACTTGGCTGCCGGCAGAGTGCTCTGTGCGCCAAGTAGACGATGGTTCGACTCCGGCAGAATGAAAGCACGACACGGTAAGAAGAGCATAAGAATGAAGGCAGGGCACGGAGCTGCTGTGCGCATGGCACTGGCTGCAAGAGGAAGCGTGGCTGTCCCTCGCTTCTTTGCCGGATTCACGTTAGCCCTCGTAAACAGAAAGTTCAACTTGCAGCTACTTGTGCTGCTACCCATTTCTCTTCCAGCTTTCCCTGGAAAGAAGTGTGCCCAGCTTTATGCTTGGAGATGCAGAGATGACAGTGGTAGATGCAGCGGAGACTGGAAATACAGAGTGCAGCCGAGAGTTTCTGCTGCTTTGACGTGAGGCAAGGGGAAATGAAAGTGCAGCCCAGCAGAGGCTTTGACTGCTGGAGCCTTTTTCTTTGGCAGCAGCTGCTGCAAGTGGGCAAGGGAGCTGCGAGAGTGAACAAGGGGACGGTCGGTCTATGGGAGAAGGAAGCTGCCGAGGCGCAGTGTGTTGCGCTCAGTTTCAAGGCTGCCTGGAGGAGGGGGGGGTACTTGAAGAACGCCTTCTTTCTGGACGCCTCCTTCTGCCTGTGCTCCAGCTGCATGCACTCTGCAGCACGGAAGGTTTAAGAACCTGCTTCTGGCCAGCTTGTGTCCAGGAGTGCAAGGGCTGCGCCTTCCTTCCTGAAGCAGCCAGAGCATTCTCAGCTGAATGTGCTTGTGAAGCAGCTCTTGGCTGGACATGTGAAAGTCGGTCCCCTGAGTACACGAGCCCGGTGCCCAGCTGCTTGCTTCTTCGCCTTCTGTGCTCTGGAGAGAAGTGAAGCCCAGGCATGGCTTGGAGCTTTGCCGCTCTTCAGCGTGAGTACTGCACGCAGCCACAGTGTGCTGTGCAGGGATTTTCCTCAGCTCGACGGACAAGCATTTTCTTGCTGTTTCAGCGAGTCCAAACTGTCCGTGTAGCTCTCGCTCAGCGAACTGCGTCAGGAGAGAAACACTTGCTGGAGTAGCTCTTCGCTGCGCAAGACTTTCAGCACAGCACCCCAATTCGGGCAAGGAGCAGGAGAAAGGAAGAGCATCTTTTCGTCCTGGCACGTTCTTCTGGGCGACACGCCTATCCGCCTCTTGGCTCCCTGCAAGGCTGTAAGCTTGGCGGTGCTACTGGCAAGTGGGAAGGCAGGGGCAGAGAGCACCGCGATCTGTGCACCGCGCGCTGTGCAGGCTGTAAAGGAAAGAGGGCTACCACCAGGCTGTGCTGCAAATACAGCTTTGCACGCGACGCGGGTAAGCTCCGGGGAAGCTTGTTGACCTAAAAGTGTTCTCTGTGCCAGACAGAGCTGAGACTCTTTCCCTTTACATTTGGACGAGAAAAAAGACCGAGTATGCTGGTGTATGTCGCTGCGAGGGAAAGTGCATAGCCCAGGCGTGCTTCGGCAGAAGCAGTCGGCTGCAGCACTTGGCTGCCGGCAGAGTGCTCTGTGCGCCAAGTAGACGATGGTTCGACTCCGGCAGAATGAAAGCACGACACGGTAAGAAGAGCATAAGAATGAAGGCAGGGCACGGAGCTGCTGTGCGCATGGCACTGGCTGCAAGAGGAAGCGTGGCTGTCCCTCGCTTCTTTGCCGGATTCACGTTAGCCCTCGTAAACAGAAAGTTCAACTTGCAGCTACTTGTGCTGCTACCCATTTCTCTTCCAGCTTTCCCTGGAAAGAAGTGTGCCCAGCTTTATGCTTGGAGATGCAGAGATGACAGTGGTAGATGCAGCGGAGACTGGAAATACAGAGTGCAGCCGAGAGTTTCTGCTGCTTTGACGTGAGGCAAGGGGAAATGAAAGTGCAGCCCAGCAGAGGCTTTGACTGCTGGAGCCTTTTTCTTTGGCAGCAGCTGCTGCAAGTGGGCAAGGGAGCTGCGAGAGTGAACAAGGGGACGGTCGGTCTATGGGAGAAGGAAGCTGCCGAGGCGCAGTGTGTTGCGCTCAGTTTCAAGGCTGCCTGGAGGAGGGGGGGGTACTTGAAGAACGCCTTCTTTCTGGACGCCTCCTTCTGCCTGTGCTCCAGCTGCATGCACTCTGCAGCACGGAAGGTTTAAGAACCTGCTTCTGGCCAGCTTGTGTCCAGGAGTGCAAGGGCTGCGCCTTCCTTCCTGAAGCAGCCAGAGCATTCTCAGCTGAATGTGCTTGTGAAGCAGCTCTTGGCTGGACATGTGAAAGTCGCTCCCCTGAGTACACGAGCCCGGTGCCCAGCTGCTTGCTTCTTCGCCTTCTGTGCTCTGGAGAGAAGTGAAGCCCAGGCATGGCTTGGAGCTTTGCCGCTCTTCAGCGTGAGTACTGCACGCAGCCACAGTGTGCTGTGCAGGGATTTTCCTCAGCTCGACGGACAAGCATTTTCTTGCTGTTTCAGCGAGTCCAAACTGTCCGTGTAGCTCTCGCTCAGCGAACTGCGTCAGGAGAGAAACACTTGCTGGAGTAGCTCTTCGCTGCGCAAGACTTTCAGCACAGCACCCCAATTCGGGCAAGGAGCAGGAGAAAGGAAGAGCATCTTTTCGTCCTGGCACGTTCTTCTGGGCGACACGCCTATCCGCCTCTTGGCTCCCTGCAAGGCTGTAAGCTTGGCGGTGCTACTGGCAAGTGGGAAGGCAGGGGCAGAGAGCACCGCGATCTGTGCACCGCGCGCTGTGCAGGCTGTAAAGGAAAGAGGGCTACCACCAGGCTGTGCTGCAAATACAGCTTTGCACGCGACGCGGGTAAGCTCCGGGGAAGCTTGTTGACCTAAAAGTGTTCTCTGTGCCAGACAGAGCTGAGACTCTTTCCCTTTACATTTGGACGAGAAAAAAGACCGAGTATGCTGGTGTATGTCGCTGCGAGGGAAAGTGCATAGCCCAGGCGTGCTTCGGCAGAAGCAGTCGGCTGCAGCACTTGGCTGCCGGCAGAGTGCTCTGTGCGCCAAGTAGACGATGGTTCGACTCCGGCAGAATGAAAGCACGACACGGTAAGAAGAGCATAAGAATGAAGGCAGGGCACGGAGCTGCTGTGCGCATGGCACTGGCTGCAAGAGGAAGCGTGGCTGTCCCTCGCTTCTTTGCCGGATTCACGTTAGCCCTCGTAAACAGAAAGTTCAACTTGCAGCTACTTGTGCTGCTACCCATTTCTCTTCCAGCTTTCCCTGGAAAGAAGTGTGCCCAGCTTTATGCTTGGAGATGCAGAGATGACAGTGGTAGATGCAGCGGAGACTGGAACTACAGAGTGCAGCCGAGAGTTTCTGCTGCTTTGACGTGAGGCAAGGGGAAATGAAAGTGCAGCCCAGCAGAGGCTTTGACTGCTGGAGCCTTTTTCTTTGGCAGCAGCTGCTGCAAGTGGGCAAGGGAGCTGCGAGAGTGAACAAGGGGACGGTCGGTCTATGGGAGAAGGAAGCTGCCGAGGCGCAGTGTGTTGCGCTCAGTTTCAAGGCTGCCTGGAGGAGGGGGGGTGCTTGAAGAACGCCTTCTTTCTGGACGCCTCCTTCTGCCTGTGCTCCAGCTGCATGCACTCTGCAGCACGGAAGGTTTAAGAACCTGCTTCTGGCCAGCTTGTGTCCAGGAGTGCAAGGGCTGCGCCTTCCTTCCTGAAGCAGCCAGAGCATTCTCAGCTGAATGTGCTTGTGAAGCAGCTCTTGGCTGGACATGTGAAAGTCGCTCCCCTGAGTACACGAGCCCGGTGCCCAGCTGCTTGCTTCTTCGCCTTCTGTGCTCTGGAGAGAAGTGAAGCCCAGGCATGGCTTGGAGCTTTGCCGCTCTTCAGCGTGAGTACTGCACGCAGCCACAGTGTGCTGTGCAGGGATTTTCCTCAGCTCGACGGACAAGCATTTTCTTGCTGTTTCACCGAGTCCAAACTGTCCGTGTAGCTCTCGCTCAGCGAACTGCGTCAGGAGAGAAACACTTGCTGGAGTAGCTCTTCGCTGCGCAAGACTTTCAGCACAGCACCCCAATTCGGGCAAGGAGCAGGAGAAAGGAAGAGCATCTTTTCGTCCTGGCACGTTCTTCTGGGCGACACGCCTATCCGCCTCTTGGCTCCCTGCAAGGCTGTAAGCTTGGCGGTGCTACTGGCAAGTGGGAAGGCAAGGGGCAGAGAGCACCGCGATCTGTGCACCGCGCGCTGTGCAGGCTGTAAAGGAAAGAGGGCTACCACCAGGCTGTGCTGCAAATACAGCTTTGCACGCGACGCGGGTAAGCTCCGGGGAAGCTTGTTGACCTAAAAGTGTTCTCTGTGCCAGACAGAGCTGAGACTCTTTCCCTTTACATTTGGACGAGAAAAAAGACCGAGTATGCTGGTGTATGTCGCTGCGAGGGAAAGTGCATAGCCCAGGCGTGCTTCGGCAGAAGCAGTCGGCTGCAGCACTTGGCTGCCGGCAGAGTGCTCTGTGCGCCAAGTAGACGATGGTTCGACTCCGGCAGAATGAAAGCACGACACGGTAAGAAGAGCATAAGAATGAAGGCAGGGCACGGAGCTGCTGTGCGCATGGCACTGGCTGCAAGAGGAAGCGTGGCTGTCCCTCGCTTCTTTGCCGGATTCACGTTAGCCCTCGTAAACAGAAAGTTCAACTTGCAGCTACTTGTGCTGCTACCCATTTCTCTTCCAGCTTTCCCTGGAAAGAAGTGTGCCCAGCTTTATGCTTGGAGATGCAGAGATGACAGTGGTAGATGCAGCGGAGACTGGAACTACAGAGTGCAGCCGAGAGTTTCTGCTGCTTTGACGTGAGGCAAGGGGAAATGAAAGTGCAGCCCAGCAGAGGCTTTGACTGCTGGAGCCTTTTTCTTTGGCAGCAGCTGCTGCAAGTGGGCAAGGGAGCTGCGAGAGTGAACAAGGGGACGGTCGGTCTATGGGAGAAGGAAGCTGCCGAGGCGCAGTGTGTTGCGCTCAGTTTCAAGGCTGCCTGGAGGAGGGGGGGGTACTTGAAGAACGCCTTCTTTCTGGACGCCTCCTTCTGCCTGTGCTCCAGCTGCATGCACTCTGCAGCACGGAAGGTTTAAGAACCTGCTTCTGGCCAGCTTGTGTCCAGGAGTGCAAGGGCTGCGCCTTCCTTCCTGAAGCAGCCAGAGCATTCTCAGCTGAATGTGCTTGTGAAGCAGCTCTTGGCTGGACATGTGAAAGTCGCTCCCCTGAGTACACGAGCCCGGTGCCCAGCTGCTTGCTTCTTCGCCTTCTGTGCTCTGGAGAGAAGTGAAGCCCAGGCATGGCTTGGAGCTTTGCCGCTCTTCAGCGTGAGTACTGCACGCAGCCACAGTGTGCTGTGCAGGGATTTTCCTCAGCTCGACGGACAAGCATTTTCTTGCTGTTTCAGCGAGTCCAAACTGTCCGTGTAGCTCTCGCTCAGCGAACTGCGTCAGGAGAGAAACACTTGCTGGAGTAGCTCTTCGCTGCGCAAGACTTTCAGCACAGCACCCCAATTCGGGCAAGGAGCAGGAGAAAGGAAGAGCATCTTTTCGTCCTGGCACGTTCTTCTGGGCGACACGCCTATCCGCCTCTTGGCTCCCTGCAAGGCTGTAAGCTTGGCGGTGCTACTGGCAAGTGGGAAGGCAAGGGGCAGAGAGCACCGCGATCTGTGCACCGCGCGCTGTGCAGGCTGTAAAGGAAAGAGGGCTACCACCAGGCTGTGCTGCAAATACAGCTTTGCACGCGACGCGGGTAAGCTCCGGGGAAGCTTGTTGACCTAAAAGTGTTCTCTGTGCCAGACAGAGCTGAGACTCTTTCCCTTTACATTTGGACGAGAAAAAAGACCGAGTATGCTGGTGTATGTCGCTGCGAGGGAAAGTGCATAGCCCAGGCGTGCTTCGGCAGAAGCAGTCGGCTGCAGCACTTGGCTGCCGGCAGAGTGCTCTGTGCGCCAAGTAGACGATGGTTCGACTCCGGCAGAATGAAAGCACGACACGGTAAGAAGAGCATAAGAATGAAGGCAGGGCACGGAGCTGCTGTGCGCATGGCACTGGCTGCAAGAGGAAGCGTGGCTGTCCCTCGCTTCTTTGCCGGATTCACGTTAGCCCTCGTAAACAGAAAGTTCAACTTGCAGCTACTTGTGCTGCTACCCATTTCTCTTCCAGCATTCCCTGGAAAGAAGTGTGCCCAGCTTTATGCTTGGAGATGCAGAGATGACAGTGGTAGATGCAGCGGAGACTGGAACTACAGAGTGCAGCCGAGAGTTTCTGCTGCTTTGACGTGAGGCAAGGGGAAATGAAAGTGCAGCCCAGCAGAGGCTTTGACTGCTGGAGCCTTTTTCTTTGGCAGCAGCTGCTGCAAGTGGGCAAGGGAGCTGCGAGAGTGAACAAGGGGACGGTCGGTCTATGGGAGAAGGAAGCTGCCGAGGCGCAGTGTGTTGCGCTCAGTTTCAAGGCTGCCTGGAGGAGGGGGGGGTACTTGAAGAACGCCTTCTTTCTGGACGCCTCCTTCTGCCTGTGCTCCAGCTGCATGCACTCTGCAGCACGGAAGGTTTAAGAACCTGCTTCTGGCCAGCTTGTGTCCAGGAGTGCAAGGGCTGCGCCTTCCTTCCTGAAGCAGCCAGAGCATTCTCAGCTGAATGTGCTTGTGAAGCAGCTCTTGGCTGGACATGTGAAAGTCGCTCCCCTGAGTACACGAGCCCGGTGCCCAGCTGCTTGCTTCTTCGCCTTCTGTGCTCTGGAGAGAAGTGAAGCCCAGGCATGGCTTGGAGCTTTGCCGCTCTTCAGCGTGAGTACTGCACGCAGCCACAGTGTGCTGTGCAGGGATTTTCCTCAGCTCGACGGACAAGCATTTTCTTGCTGTTTCAGCGAGTCCAAACTGTCCGTGTAGCTCTCGCTCAGCGAACTGCGTCAGGAGAGAAACACTTGCTGGAGTAGCTCTTCGCTGCGCAAGACTTTCAGCACAGCACCCCAATTCGGGCAAGGAGCAGGAGAAAGGAAGAGCATCTTTTCGTCCTGGCACGTTCTTCTGGGCGACACGCCTATCCGCCTCTTGGCTCCCTGCAAGGCTGTAAGCTTGGCGGTGCTACTGGCAAGTGGGAAGGCAAGGGGCAGAGAGCACCGCGATCTGTGCACCGCGCGCTGTGCAGGCTGTAAAGGAAAGAGGGCTACCACCAGGCTGTGCTGCAAATACAGCTTTGCACGCGACGCGGGTAAGCTCCGGGGAAGCTTGTTGACCTAAAAGTGTTCTCTGTGCCAGACAGAGCTGAGACTCTTTCCCTTTACATTTGGACGAGAAAAAAGACCGAGTATGCTGGTGTATGTCGCTGCGAGGGAAAGTGCATAGCCCAGGCGTGCTTCGGCAGAAGCAGTCGGCTGCAGCACTTGGCTGCCGGCAGAGTGCTCTGTGCGCCAAGTAGACGATGGTTCGACTCCGGCAGAATGAAAGCACGACACGGTAAGAAGAGCATAAGAATGAA
Organism: Coloeus monedula; assembly: GCF_965178545.1. Taxonomy (NCBI): domain Eukaryota; kingdom Metazoa; phylum Chordata; class Aves; order Passeriformes; family Corvidae; genus Coloeus; species Coloeus monedula. The sequence continues at coordinate 22,153 of NW_028120544.1, forward strand.
GGCAGGGCACGGAGCTGCTGTGCGCATGGCACTGGCTGCAAGAGGAAGCGTGGCTGTCCCTCGCTTCTTTGCCGGATTCACGTTAGCCCTCGTAAACAGAAAGTTCAACTTGCAGCTACTTGTGCTGCTACCCATTTCTCTTCCAGCTTTCCCTGGAAAGAAGTGTGCCCAGCTTTATGCTTGGAGATGCAGAGATGACAGTGGTAGATGCAGCGGAGACTGGAACTACAGAGTGCAGCCGAGAGTTTCTGCTGCTTTGACGTGAGGCAAGGGGAAATGAAAGTGCAGCCCAGCAGAGGCTTTGACTGCTGGAGCCTTTTTCTTTGGCAGCAGCTGCTGCAAGTGGGCAAGGGAGCTGCGAGAGTGAACAAGGGGACGGTCGGTCTATGGGAGAAGGAAGCTGCCGAGGCGCAGTGTGTTGCGCTCAGTTTCAAGGCTGCCTGGAGGAGGGGGGGGTACTTGAAGAAGGCCTTCTTTCTGGACGCCTCCTTCTGCCTGTGCTCCAGCTGCATGCACTCTGCAGCACGGAAGGTTTAAGAACCTGCTTCTGGCCAGCTTGTGTCCAGGAGTGCAAGGGCTGCGCCTTCCTTCCTGAAGCAGCCAGAGCATTCTCAGCTGAATGTGCTTGTGAAGCAGCTCTTGGCTGGACATGTGAAAGTCGCTCCCCTGAGTACACGAGCCCGGTGCCCAGCTGCTTGCTTCTTCGCCTTCTGTGCTCTGGAGAGAAGTGAAGCCCAGGCATGGCTTGGAGCTTTGCCGCTCTTCAGCGTGAGTACTGCACGCAGCCACAGTGTGCTGTGCAGGGATTTTCCTCAGCTCGACGGACAAGCATTTTCTTGCTGTTTCAGCGAGTCCAAACTGTCCGTGTAGCTCTCGCTCAGCGAACTGCGTCAGGAGAGAAACACTTGCTGGAGTAGCTCTTCGCTGCGCAAGACTTTCAGCACAGCACCCCAATTCGGGCAAGGAGCAGGAGAAAGGAAGAGCATCTTTTCGTCCTGGCACGTTCTTCTGGGCGACACGCCTATCCGCCTCTTGGCTCCCTGCAAGGCTGTAAGCTTGGCGGTGCTACTGGCAAGTGGGAAGGCAGGGGCAGAGAGCACCGCGATCTGTGCACCGCGCGCTGTGCAGGCTGTAAAGGAAAGAGGGCTACCACCAGGCTGTGCTGCAAATACAGCTTTGCACGCGACGCGGGTAAGCTCCGGGGAAGCTTGTTGACCTAAAAGTGTTCTCTGTGCCAGACAGAGCTGAGACTCTTTCCCTTTACATTTGGACGAGAAAAAAGACCGAGTATGCTGGTGTATGTCGCTGCGAGGGAAAGTGCATAGCCCAGGCGTGCTTCGGCAGAAGCAGTCGGCTGCAGCACTTGGCTGCCGGCAGAGTGCTCTGTGCGCCAAGTAGACGATGGTTCGACTCCGGCAGAATGAAAGCACGACACGGTAAGAAGAGCATAAGAATGAAGGCAGGGCACGGAGCTGCTGTGCGCATGGCACTGGCTGCAAGAGGAAGCGTGGCTGTCCCTCGCTTCTTTGCCGGATTCACGTTAGCCCTCGTAAACAGAAAGTTCAACTTGCAGCTACTTGTGCTGCTACCCATTTCTCTTCCAGCTTTCCCTGGAAAGAAGTGTGCCCAGCTTTATGCTTGGAGATGCAGAGATGACAGTGGTAGATGCAGCGGAGACTGGAACTACAGAGTGCAGCCGAGAGTTTCTGCTGCTTTGACGTGAGGCAAGGGGAAATGAAAGTGCAGCCCAGCAGAGGCTTTGACTGCTGGAGCCTTTTTCTTTGGCAGCAGCTGCTGCAAGTGGGCAAGGGAGCTGCGAGAGTGAACAAGGGGACGGTCGGTCTATGGGAGAAGGAAGCTGCCGAGGCGCAGTGTGTTGCGCTCAGTTTCAAGGCTGCCTGGAGGAGGGGGGGTGCTTGAAGAAGGCCTTCTTTCTGGACGCCTCCTTCTGCCTGTGCTCCAGCTGCATGCACTCTGCAGCACGGAAGGTTTAAGAACCTGCTTCTGGCCAGCTTGTGTCCAGGAGTGCAAGGGCTGCGCCTTCCTTCCTGAAGCAGCCAGAGCATTCTCAGCTGAATGTGCTTGTGAAGCAGCTCTTGGCTGGACATGTGAAAGTCGCTCCCCTGAGTACACGAGCCCGGTGCCCAGCTGCTTGCTTCTTCGCCTTCTGTGCTCTGGAGAGAAGTGAAGCCCAGGCATGGCTTGGAGCTTTGCCGCTCTTCAGCGTGAGTACTGCACGCAGCCACAGTGTGCTGTGCAGGGATTTTCCTCAGCTCGACGGACAAGCATTTTCTTGCTGTTTCAGCGAGTCCAAACTGTCCGTGTAGCTCTCGCTCAGCGAACTGCGTCAGGAGAGAAACACTTGCTGGAGTAGCTCTTCGCTGCGCAAGACTTTCAGCACAGCACCCCAATTCGGGCAAGGAGCAGGAGAAAGGAAGAGCATCTTTTCGTCCTGGCACGTTCTTCTGGGCGACACGCCTATCCGCCTCTTGGCTCCCTGCAAGGCTGTAAGCTTGGCGGTGCTACTGGCAAGTGGGAAGGCAAGGGGCAGAGAGCACCGCGATCTGTGCACCGCGCGCTGTGCAGGCTGTAAAGGAAAGAGGGCTACCACCAGGCTGTGCTGCAAATACAGCTTTGCACGCGACGCGGGTAAGCTCCGGGGAAGCTTGTTGACCTAAAAGTGTTCTCTGTGCCAGACAGAGCTGAGACTCTTTCCCTTTACATTTGGACGAGAAAAAAGACCGAGTATGCTGGTGTATGTCGCTGCGAGGGAAAGTGCATAGCCCAGGCGTGCTTCGGCAGAAGCAGTCGGCTGCAGCACTTGGCTGCCGGCAGAGTGCTCTGTGCGCCAAGTAGACGATGGTTCGACTCCGGCAGAATGAAAGCACGACACGGTAAGAAGAGCATAAGAATGAAGGCAGGGCACGGAGCTGCTGTGCGCATGGCACTGGCTGCAAGAGGAAGCGTGGCTGTCCCTCGCTTCTTTGCCGGATTCACGTTAGCCCTCGTAAACAGAAAGTTCAACTTGCAGCTACTTGTGCTGCTACCCATTTCTCTTCCAGCTTTCCCTGGAAAGAAGTGTGCCCAGCTTTATGCTTGGAGATGCAGAGATGACAGTGGTAGATGCAGCGGAGACTGGAAATACAGAGTGCAGCCGAGAGTTTCTGCTGCTTTGACGTGAGGCAAGGGGAAATGAAAGTGCAGCCCAGCAGAGGCTTTGACTGCTGGAGCCTTTTTCTTTGGCAGCAGCTGCTGCAAGTGGGCAAGGGAGCTGCGAGAGTGAACAAGGGGACGGTCGGTCTATGGGAGAAGGAAGCTGCCGAGGCGCAGTGTGTTGCGCTCAGTTTCAAGGCTGCCTGGAGGAGGGGGGGGTACTTGAAGAACGCCTTCTTTCTGGACGCCTCCTTCTGCCTGTGCTCCAGCTGCATGCACTCTGCAGCACGGAAGGTTTAAGAACCTGCTTCTGGCCAGCTTGTGTCCAGGAGTGCAAGGGCTGCGCCTTCCTTCCTGAAGCAGCCAGAGCATTCTCAGCTGAATGTGCTTGTGAAGCAGCTCTTGGCTGGACATGTGAAAGTCGCTCCCCTGAGTACACGAGCCCGGTGCCCAGCTGCTTGCTTCTTCGCCTTCTGTGCTCTGGAGAGAAGTGAAGCCCAGGCATGGCTTGGAGCTTTGCCGCTCTTCAGCGTGAGTACTGCACGCAGCCACAGTGTGCTGTGCAGGGATTTTCCTCAGCTCGACGGACAAGCATTTTCTTGCTGTTTCAGCGAGTCCAAACTGTCCGTGTAGCTCTCGCTCAGCGAACTGCGTCAGGAGAGAAACACTTGCTGGAGTAGCTCTTCGCTGCGCAAGACTTTCAGCACAGCACCCCAATTCGGGCAAGGAGCAGGAGAAAGGAAGAGCATCTTTTCGTCCTGGCACGTTCTTCTGGGCGACACGCCTATCCGCCTCTTGGCTCCCTGCAAGGCTGTAAGCTTGGCGGTGCTACTGGCAAGTGGGAAGGCAGGGGCAGAGAGCACCGCGATCTGTGCACCGCGCGCTGTGCAGGCTGTAAAGGAAAGAGGGCTACCACCAGGCTGTGCTGCAAATACAGCTTTGCACGCGACGCGGGTAAGCTCCGGGGAAGCTTGTTGACCTAAAAGTGTTCTCTGTGCCAGACAGAGCTGAGACTCTTTCCCTTTACATTTGGACGAGAAAAAAGACCGAGTATGCTGGTGTATGTCGCTGCGAGGGAAAGTGCATAGCCCAGGCGTGCTTCGGCAGAAGCAGTCGGCTGCAGCACTTGGCTGCCGGCAGAGTGCTCTGTGCGCCAAGTAGACGATGGTTCGACTCCGGCAGAATGAAAGCACGACACGGTAAGAAGAGCATAAGAATGAAGGCAGGGCACGGAGCTGCTGTGCGCATGGCACTGGCTGCAAGAGGAAGCGTGGCTGTCCCTCGCTTCTTTGCCGGATTCACGTTAGCCCTCGTAAACAGAAAGTTCAACTTGCAGCTACTTGTGCTGCTACCCATTTCTCTTCCAGCTTTCCCTGGAAAGAAGTGTGCCCAGCTTTATGCTTGGAGATGCAGAGATGACAGTGGTAGATGCAGCGGAGACTGGAACTACAGAGTGCAGCCGAGAGTTTCTGCTGCTTTGACGTGAGGCAAGGGGAAATGAAAGTGCAGCCCAGCAGAGGCTTTGACTGCTGGAGCCTTTTTCTTTGGCAGCAGCTGCTGCAAGTGGGCAAGGGAGCTGCGAGAGTGAACAAGGGGACGGTCGGTCTATGGGAGAAGGAAGCTGCCGAGGCGCAGTGTGTTGCGCTCAGTTTCAAGGCTGCCTGGAGGAGGGGGGGGTACTTGAAGAACGCCTTCTTTCTGGACGCCTCCTTCTGCCTGTGCTCCAGCTGCATGCACTCTGCAGCACGGAAGGTTTAAGAACCTGCTTCTGGCCAGCTTGTGTCCAGGAGTGCAAGGGCTGCGCCTTCCTTCCTGAAGCAGCCAGAGCATTCTCAGCTGAATGTGCTTGTGAAGCAGCTCTTGGCTGGACATGTGAAAGTCGCTCCCCTGAGTACACGAGCCCGGTGCCCAGCTGCTTGCTTCTTCGCCTTCTGTGCTCTGGAGAGAAGTGAAGCCCAGGCATGGCTTGGAGCTTTGCCGCTCTTCAGCGTGAGTACTGCACGCAGCCACAGTGTGCTGTGCAGGGATTTTCCTCAGCTCGACGGACAAGCATTTTCTTGCTGTTTCAGCGAGTCCAAACTGTCCGTGTAGCTCTCGCTCAGCGAACTGCGTCAGGAGAGAAACACTTGCTGGAGTAGCTCTTCGCTGCGCAAGACTTTCAGCACAGCACCCCAATTCGGGCAAGGAGCAGGAGAAAGGAAGAGCATCTTTTCGTCCTGGCACGTTCTTCTGGGCGACACGCCTATCCGCCTCTTGGCTCCCTGCAAGGCTGTAAGCTTGGCGGTGCTACTGGCAAGTGGGAAGGCAGGGGCAGAGAGCACCGCGATCTGTGCACCGCGCGCTGTGCAGGCTGTAAAGGAAAGAGGGCTACCACCAGGCTGTGCTGCAAATACAGCTTTGCACGCGACGCGGGTAAGCTCCGGGGAAGCTTGTTGACCTAAAAGTGTTCTCTGTGCCAGACAGAGCTGAGACTCTTTCCCTTTACATTTGGACGAGAAAAAAGACCGAGTATGCTGGTGTATGTCGCTGCGAGGGAAAGTGCATAGCCCAGGCGTGCTTCGGCAGAAGCAGTCGGCTGCAGCACTTGGCTGCCGGCAGAGTGCTCTGTGCGCCAAGTAGACGATGGTTCGACTCCGGCAGAATGAAAGCACGACACGGTAAGAAGAGCATAAGAATGAAGGCAGGGCACGGAGCTGCTGTGCGCATGGCACTGGCTGCAAGAGGAAGCGTGGCTGTCCCTCGCTTCTTTGCCGGATTCACGTTAGCCCTCGTAAACAGAAAGTTCAACTTGCAGCTACTTGTGCTGCTACCCATTTCTCTTCCAGCTTTCCCTGGAAAGAAGTGTGCCCAGCTTTATGCTTGGAGATGCAGAGATGACAGTGGTAGATGCAGCGGAGACTGGAACTACAGAGTGCAGCCGAGAGTTTCTGCTGCTTTGACGTGAGGCAAGGGGAAATGAAAGTGCAGCCCAGCAGAGGCTTTGACTGCTGGAGCCTTTTTCTTTGGCAGCAGCTGCTGCAAGTGGGCAAGGGAGCTGCGAGAGTGAACAAGGGGACGGTCGGTCTATGGGAGAAGGAAGCTGCCGAGGCGCAGTGTGTTGCGCTCAGTTTCAAGGCTGCCTGGAGGAGGGGGGGGTACTTGAAGAACGCCTTCTTTCTGGACGCCTCCTTCTGCCTGTGCTCCAGCTGCATGCACTCTGCAGCACGGAAGGTTTAAGAACCTGCTTCTGGCCAGCTTGTGTCCAGGAGTGCAAGGGCTGCGCCTTCCTTCCTGAAGCAGCCAGAGCATTCTCAGCTGAATGTGCTTGTGAAGCAGCTCTTGGCTGGACATGTGAAAGTCGCTCCCCTGAGTACACGAGCCCGGTGCCCAGCTGCTTGCTTCTTCGCCTTCTGTGCTCTGGAGAGAAGTGAAGCCCAGGCATGGCTTGGAGCTTTGCCGCTCTTCAGCGTGAGTACTGCACGCAGCCACAGTGTGCTGTGCAGGGATTTTCCTCAGCTCGACGGACAAGCATTTTCTTGCTGTTTCAGCGAGTCCAAACTGTCCGTGTAGCTCTCGCTCAGCGAACTGCGTCAGGAGAGAAACACTTGCTGGAGTAGCTCTTCGCTGCGCAAGACTTTCAGCACAGCACCCCAATTCGGGCAAGGAGCAGGAGAAAGGAAGAGCATCTTTTCGTCCTGGCACGTTCTTCTGGGCGACACGCCTATCCGCCTCTTGGCTCCCTGCAAGGCTGTAAGCTTGGCGGTGCTACTGGCAAGTGGGAAGGCAGGGGCAGAGAGCACCGCGATCTGTGCACCGCGCGCTGTGCAGGCTGTAAAGGAAAGAGGGCTACCACCAGGCTGTGCTGCAAATACAGCTTTGCACGCGACGCGGGTAAGCTCCGGGGAAGCTTGTTGACCTAAAAGTGTTCTCTGTGCCAGACAGAGCTGAGACTCTTTCCCTTTACATTTGGACGAGAAAAAAGACCGAGTATGCTGGTGTATGTCGCTGCGAGGGAAAGTGCATAGCCCAGGCGTGCTTCGGCAGAAGCAGTCGGCTGCAGCACTTGGCTGCCGGCAGAGTGCTCTGTGCGCCAAGTAGACGATGGTTCGACTCCGGCAGAATGAAAGCACGACACGGTAAGAAGAGCATAAGAATGAAGGCAGGGCACGGAGCTGCTGTGCGCATGGCACTGGCTGCAAGAGGAAGCGTGGCTGTCCCTCGCTTCTTTGCCGGATTCACGTTAGCCCTCGTAAACAGAAAGTTCAACTTGCAGCTACTTGTGCTGCTACCCATTTCTCTTCCAGCTTTCCCTGGAAAGAAGTGTGCCCAGCTTTATGCTTGGAGATGCAGAGATGACAGTGGTAGATGCAGCGGAGACTGGAAATACAGAGTGCAGCCGAGAGTTTCTGCTGCTTTGACGTGAGGCAAGGGGAAATGAAAGTGCAGCCCAGCAGAGGCTTTGACTGCTGGAGCCTTTTTCTTTGGCAGCAGCTGCTGCAAGTGGGCAAGGGAGCTGCGAGAGTGAACAAGGGGACGGTCGGTCTATGGGAGAAGGAAGCTGCCGAGGCGCAGTGTGTTGCGCTCAGTTTCAAGGCTGCCTGGAGGAGGGGGGGTGCTTGAAGAACGCCTTCTTTCTGGACGCCTCCTTCTGCCTGTGCTCCAGCTGCATGCACTCTGCAGCACGGAAGGTTTAAGAACCTGCTTCTGGCCAGCTTGTGTCCAGGAGTGCAAGGGCTGCGCCTTCCTTCCTGAAGCAGCCAGAGCATTCTCAGCTGAATGTGCTTGTGAAGCAGCTCTTGGCTGGACATGTGAAAGTCGGTCCCCTGAGTACACGAGCCCGGTGCCCAGCTGCTTGCTTCTTCGCCTTCTGTGCTCTGGAGAGAAGTGAAGCCCAGGCATGGCTTGGAGCTTTGCCGCTCTTCAGCGTGAGTACTGCACGCAGCCACAGTGTGCTGTGCAGGGATTTTCCTCAGCTCGACGGACAAGCATTTTCTTGCTGTTTCACCGAGTCCAAACTGTCCGTGTAGCTCTCGCTCAGCGAACTGCGTCAGGAGAGAAACACTTGCTGGAGTAGCTCTTCGCTGCGCAAGACTTTCAGCACAGCACCCCAATTCGGGCAAGGAGCAGGAGAAAGGAAGAGCATCTTTTCGTCCTGGCACGTTCTTCTGGGCGACACGCCTATCCGCCTCTTGGCTCCCTGCAAGGCTGTAAGCTTGGCGGTGCTACTGGCAAGTGGGAAGGCAAGGGGCAGAGAGCACCGCGATCTGTGCACCGCGCGCTGTGCAGGCTGTAAAGGAAAGAGGGCTACCACCAGGCTGTGCTGCAAATACAGCTTTGCACGCGACGCGGGTAAGCTCCGGGGAAGCTTGTTGACCTAAAAGTGTTCTCTGTGCCAGACAGAGCTGAGACTCTTTCCCTTTACATTTGGACGAGAAAAAAGACCGAGTATGCTGGTGTATGTCGCTGCGAGGGAAAGTGCATAGCCCAGGCGTGCTTCGGCAGAAGCAGTCGGCTGCAGCACTTGGCTGCCGGCAGAGTGCTCTGTGCGCCAAGTAGACGATGGTTCGACTCCGGCAGAATGAAAGCACGACACGGTAAGAAGAGCATAAGAATGAAGGCAGGGCACGGAGCTGCTGTGCGCATGGCACTGGCTGCAAGAGGAAGCGTGGCTGTCCCTCGCTTCTTTGCCGGATTCACGTTAGCCCTCGTAAACAGAAAGTTCAACTTGCAGCTACTTGTGCTGCTACCCATTTCTCTTCCAGCTTTCCCTGGAAAGAAGTGTGCCCAGCTTTATGCTTGGAGATGCAGAGATGACAGTGGTAGATGCAGCGGAGACTGGAAATACAGAGTGCAGCCGAGAGTTTCTGCTGCTTTGACGTGAGGCAAGGGGAAATGAAAGTGCAGCCCAGCAGAGGCTTTGACTGCTGGAGCCTTTTTCTTTGGCAGCAGCTGCTGCAAGTGGGCAAGGGAGCTGCGAGAGTGAACAAGGGGACGGTCGGTCTATGGGAGAAGGAAGCTGCCGAGGCGCAGTGTGTTGCGCTCAGTTTCAAGGCTGCCTGGAGGAGGGGGGGTGCTTGAAGAAGGCCTTCTTTCTGGACGCCTCCTTCTGCCTGTGCTCCAGCTGCATGCACTCTGCAGCACGGAAGGTTTAAGAACCTGCTTCTGGCCAGCTTGTGTCCAGGAGTGCAAGGGCTGCGCCTTCCTTCCTGAAGCAGCCAGAGCATTCTCAGCTGAATGTGCTTGTGAAGCAGCTCTTGGCTGGACATGTGAAAGTCGCTCCCCTGAGTACACGAGCCCGGTGCCCAGCTGCTTGCTTCTTCGCCTTCTGTGCTCTGGAGAGAAGTGAAGCCCAGGCATGGCTTGGAGCTTTGCCGCTCTTCAGCGTGAGTACTGCACGCAGCCACAGTGTGCTGTGCAGGGATTTTCCTCAGCTCGACGGACAAGCATTTTCTTGCTGTTTCACCGAGTCCAAACTGTCCGTGTAGCTCTCGCTCAGCGAACTGCGTCAGGAGAGAAACACTTGCTGGAGTAGCTCTTCGCTGCGCAAGACTTTCAGCACAGCACCCCAATTCGGGCAAGGAGCAGGAGAAAGGAAGAGCATCTTTTCGTCCTGGCACGTTCTTCTGGGCGACACGCCTATCCGCCTCTTGGCTCCCTGCAAGGCTGTAAGCTTGGCGGTGCTACTGGCAAGTGGGAAGGCAAGGGGCAGAGAGCACCGCGATCTGTGCACCGCGCGCTGTGCAGGCTGTAAAGGAAAGAGGGCTACCACCAGGCTGTGCTGCAAATACAGCTTTGCACGCGACGCGGGTAAGCTCCGGGGAAGCTTGTTGACCTAAAAGTGTTCTCTGTGCCAGACAGAGCTGAGACTCTTTCCCTTTACATTTGGACGAGAAAAAAGACCGAGTATGCTGGTGTATGTCGCTGCGAGGGAAAGTGCATAGCCCAGGCGTGCTTCGGCAGAAGCAGTCGGCTGCAGCACTTGGCTGCCGGCAGAGTGCTCTGTGCGCCAAGTAGACGATGGTTCGACTCCGGCAGAATGAAAGCACGACACGGTAAGAAGAGCATAAGAATGAAGGCAGGGCACGGAGCTGCTGTGCGCATGGCACTGGCTGCAAGAGGAAGCGTGGCTGTCCCTCGCTTCTTTGCCGGATTCACGTTAGCCCTCGTAAACAGAAAGTTCAACTTGCAGCTACTTGTGCTGCTACCCATTTCTCTTCCAGCTTTCCCTGGAAAGAAGTGTGCCCAGCTTTATGCTTGGAGATGCAGAGATGACAGTGGTAGATGCAGCGGAGACTGGAAATACAGAGTGCAGCCGAGAGTTTCTGCTGCTTTGACGTGAGGCAAGGGGAAATGAAAGTGCAGCCCAGCAGAGGCTTTGACTGCTGGAGCCTTTTTCTTTGGCAGCAGCTGCTGCAAGTGGGCAAGGGAGCTGCGAGAGTGAACAAGGGGACGGTCGGTCTATGGGAGAAGGAAGCTGCCGAGGCGCAGTGTGTTGCGCTCAGTTTCAAGGCTGCCTGGAGGAGGGGGGGTGCTTGAAGAAGGCCTTCTTTCTGGACGCCTCCTTCTGCCTGTGCTCCAGCTGCATGCACTCTGCAGCACGGAAGGTTTAAGAACCTGCTTCTGGCCAGCTTGTGTCCAGGAGTGCAAGGGCTGCGCCTTCCTTCCTGAAGCAGCCAGAGCATTCTCAGCTGAATGTGCTTGTGAAGCAGCTCTTGGCTGGACATGTGAAAGTCGCTCCCCTGAGTACACGAGCCCGGTGCCCAGCTGCTTGCTTCTTCGCCTTCTGTGCTCTGGAGAGAAGTGAAGCCCAGGCATGGCTTGGAGCTTTGCCGCTCTTCAGCGTGAGTACTGCACGCAGCCACAGTGTGCTGTGCAGGGATTTTCCTCAGCTCGACGGACAAGCATTTTCTTGCTGTTTCACCGAGTCCAAACTGTCCGTGTAGCTCTCGCTCAGCGAACTGCGTCAGGAGAGAAACACTTGCTGGAGTAGCTCTTCGCTGCGCAAGACTTTCAGCACAGCACCCCAATTCGGGCAAGGAGCAGGAGAAAGGAAGAGCATCTTTTCGTCCTGGCACGTTCTTCTGGGCGACACGCCTATCCGCCTCTTGGCTCCCTGCAAGGCTGTAAGCTTGGCGGTGCTACTGGCAAGTGGGAAGGCAAGGGGCAGAGAGCACCGCGATCTGTGCACCGCGCGCTGTGCAGGCTGTAAAGGAAAGAGGGCTACCACCAGGCTGTGCTGCAAATACAGCTTTGCACGCGACGCGGGTAAGCTCCGGGGAAGCTTGTTGACCTAAAAGTGTTCTCTGTGCCAGACAGAGCTGAGACTCTTTCCCTTTACATTTGGACGAGAAAAAAGACCGAGTATGCTGGTGTATGTCGCTGCGAGGGAAAGTGCATAGCCCAGGCGTGCTTCGGCAGAAGCAGTCGGCTGCAGCACTTGGCTGCCGGCAGAGTGCTCTGTGCGCCAAGTAGACGATGGTTCGACTCCGGCAGAATGAAAGCACGACACGGTAAGAAGAGCATAAGAATGAAGGCAGGGCACGGAGCTGCTGTGCGCATGGCACTGGCTGCAAGAGGAAGCGTGGCTGTCCCTCGCTTCTTTGCCGGATTCACGTTAGCCCTCGTAAACAGAAAGTTCAACTTGCAGCTACTTGTGCTGCTACCCATTTCTCTTCCAGCTTTCCCTGGAAAGAAGTGTGCCCAGCTTTATGCTTGGAGATGCAGAGATGACAGTGGTAGATGCAGCGGAGACTGGAACTACAGAGTGCAGCCGAGAGTTTCTGCTGCTTTGACGTGAGGCAAGGGGAAATGAAAGTGCAGCCCAGCAGAGGCTTTGACTGCTGGAGCCTTTTTCTTTGGCAGCAGCTGCTGCAAGTGGGCAAGGGAGCTGCGAGAGTGAACAAGGGGACGGTCGGTCTATGGGAGAAGGAAGCTGCCGAGGCGCAGTGTGTTGCGCTCAGTTTCAAGGCTGCCTGGAGGAGGGGGGGGTACTTGAAGAACGCCTTCTTTCTGGACGCCTCCTTCTGCCTGTGCTCCAGCTGCATGCACTCTGCAGCACGGAAGGTTTAAGAACCTGCTTCTGGCCAGCTTGTGTCCAGGAGTGCAAGGGCTGCGCCTTCCTTCCTGAAGCAGCCAGAGCATTCTCAGCTGAATGTGCTTGTGAAGCAGCTCTTGGCTGGACATGTGAAAGTCGCTCCCCTGAGTACACGAGCCCGGTGCCCAGCTGCTTGCTTCTTCGCCTTCTGTGCTCTGGAGAGAAGTGAAGCCCAGGCATGGCTTGGAGCTTTGCCGCTCTTCAGCGTGAGTACTGCACGCAGCCACAGTGTGCTGTGCAGGGATTTTCCTCAGCTCGACGGACAAGCATTTTCTTGCTGTTTCACCGAGTCCAAACTGTCCGTGTAGCTCTCGCTCAGCGAACTGCGTCAGGAGAGAAACACTTGCTGGAGTAGCTCTTCGCTGCGCAAGACTTTCAGCACAGCACCCCAATTCGGGCAAGGAGCAGGAGAAAGGAAGAGCATCTTTTCGTCCTGGCACGTTCTTCTGGGCGACACGCCTATCCGCCTCTTGGCTCCCTGCAAGGCTGTAAGCTTGGCGGTGCTACTGGCAAGTGGGAAGGCAAGGGGCAGAGAGCACCGCGATCTGTGCACCGCGCGCTGTGCAGGCTGTAAAGGAAAGAGGGCTACCACCAGGCTGTGCTGCAAATACAGCTTTGCACGCGACGCGGGTAAGCTCCGGGGAAGCTTGTTGACCTAAAAGTGTTCTCTGTGCCAGACAGAGCTGAGACTCTTTCCCTTTACATTTGGACGAGAAAAAAGACCGAGTATGCTGGTGTATGTCGCTGCGAGGGAAAGTGCATAGCCCAGGCGTGCTTCGGCAGAAGCAGTCGGCTGCAGCACTTGGCTGCCGGCAGAGTGCTCTGTGCGCCAAGTAGACGATGGTTCGACTCCGGCAGAATGAAAGCACGACACGGTAAGAAGAGCATAAGAATGAAGGCAGGGCACGGAGCTGCTGTGCGCATGGCACTGGCTGCAAGAGGAAGCGTGGCTGTCCCTCGCTTCTTTGCCGGATTCACGTTAGCCCTCGTAAACAGAAAGTTCAACTTGCAGCTACTTGTGCTGCTACCCATTTCTCTTCCAGCTTTCCCTGGAAAGAAGTGTGCCCAGCTTTATGCTTGGAGATGCAGAGATGACAGTGGTAGATGCAGCGGAGACTGGAAATACAGAGTGCAGCCGAGAGTTTCTGCTGCTTTGACGTGAGGCAAGGGGAAATGAAAGTGCAGCCCAGCAGAGGCTTTGACTGCTGGAGCCTTTTTCTTTGGCAGCAGCTGCTGCAAGTGGGCAAGGGAGCTGCGAGAGTGAACAAGGGGACGGTCGGTCTATGGGAGAAGGAAGCTGCCGAGGCGCAGTGTGTTGCGCTCAGTTTCAAGGCTGCCTGGAGGAGGGGGGGTGCTTGAAGAAGGCCTTCTTTCTGGACGCCTCCTTCTGCCTGTGCTCCAGCTGCATGCACTCTGCAGCACGGAAGGTTTAAGAACCTGCTTCTGGCCAGCTTGTGTCCAGGAGTGCAAGGGCTGCGCCTTCCTTCCTGAAGCAGCCAGAGCATTCTCAGCTGAATGTGCTTGTGAAGCAGCTCTTGGCTGGACATGTGAAAGTCGCTCCCCTGAGTACACGAGCCCGGTGCCCAGCTGCTTGCTTCTTCGCCTTCTGTGCTCTGGAGAGAAGTGAAGCCCAGGCATGGCTTGGAGCTTTGCCGCTCTTCAGCGTGAGTACTGCACGCAGCCACAGTGTGCTGTGCAGGGATTTTCCTCAGCTCGACGGACAAGCATTTTCTTGCTGTTTCACCGAGTCCAAACTGTCCGTGTAGCTCTCGCTCAGCGAACTGCGTCAGGAGAGAAACACTTGCTGGAGTAGCTCTTCGCTGCGCAAGACTTTCAGCACAGCACCCCAATTCGGGCAAGGAGCAGGAGAAAGGAAGAGCATCTTTTCGTCCTGGCACGTTCTTCTGGGCGACACGCCTATCCGCCTCTTGGCTCCCTGCAAGGCTGTAAGCTTGGCGGTGCTACTGGCAAGTGGGAAGGCAAGGGGCAGAGAGCACCGCGATCTGTGCACCGCGCGCTGTGCAGGCTGTAAAGGAAAGAGGGCTACCACCAGGCTGTGCTGCAAATACAGCTTTGCACGCGACGCGGGTAAGCTCCGGGGAAGCTTGTTGACCTAAAAGTGTTCTCTGTGCCAGACAGAGCTGAGACTCTTTCCCTTTACATTTGGACGAGAAAAAAGACCGAGTATGCTGGTGTATGTCGCTGCGAGGGAAAGTGCATAGCCCAGGCGTGCTTCGGCAGAAGCAGTCGGCTGCAGCACTTGGCTGCCGGCAGAGTGCTCTGTGCGCCAAGTAGACGATGGTTCGACTCCGGCAGAATGAAAGCACGACACGGTAAGAAGAGCATAAGAATGAAGGCAGGGCACGGAGCTGCTGTGCGCATGGCACTGGCTGCAAGAGGAAGCGTGGCTGTCCCTCGCTTCTTTGCCGGATTCACGTTAGCCCTCGTAAACAGAAAGTTCAACTTGCAGCTACTTGTGCTGCTACCCATTTCTCTTCCAGCTTTCCCTGGAAAGAAGTGTGCCCAGCTTTATGCTTGGAGATGCAGAGATGACAGTGGTAGATGCAGCGGAGACTGGAACTACAGAGTGCAGCCGAGAGTTTCTGCTGCTTTGACGTGAGGCAAGGGGAAATGAAAGTGCAGCCCAGCAGAGGCTTTGACTGCTGGAGCCTTTTTCTTTGGCAGCAGCTGCTGCAAGTGGGCAAGGGAGCTGCGAGAGTGAACAAGGGGACGGTCGGTCTATGGGAGAAGGAAGCTGCCGAGGCGCAGTGTGTTGCGCTCAGTTTCAAGGCTGCCTGGAGGAGGGGGGGGTACTTGAAGAACGCCTTCTTTCTGGACGCCTCCTTCTGCCTGTGCTCCAGCTGCATGCACTCTGCAGCACGGAAGGTTTAAGAACCTGCTTCTGGCCAGCTTGTGTCCAGGAGTGCAAGGGCTGCGCCTTCCTTCCTGAAGCAGCCAGAGCATTCTCAGCTGAATGTGCTTGTGAAGCAGCTCTTGGCTGGACATGTGAAAGTCGGTCCCCTGAGTACACGAGCCCGGTGCCCAGCTGCTTGCTTCTTCGCCTTCTGTGCTCTGGAGAGAAGTGAAGCCCAGGCATGGCTTGGAGCTTTGCCGCTCTTCAGCGTGAGTACTGCACGCAGCCACAGTGTGCTGTGCAGGGATTTTCCTCAGCTCGACGGACAAGCATTTTCTTGCTGTTTCAGCGAGTCCAAACTGTCCGTGTAGCTCTCGCTCAGCGAACTGCGTCAGGAGAGAAACACTTGCTGGAGTAGCTCTTCGCTGCGCAAGACTTTCAGCACAGCACCCCAATTCGGGCAAGGAGCAGGAGAAAGGAAGAGCATCTTTTCGTCCTGGCACGTTCTTCTGGGCGACACGCCTATCCGCCTCTTGGCTCCCTGCAAGGCTGTAAGCTTGGCGGTGCTACTGGCAAGTGGGAAGGCAGGGGCAGAGAGCACCGCGATCTGTGCACCGCGCGCTGTGCAGGCTGTAAAGGAAAGAGGGCTACCACCAGGCTGTGCTGCAAATACAGCTTTGCACGCGACGCGGGTAAGCTCCGGGGAAGCTTGTTGACCTAAAAGTGTTCTCTGTGCCAGACAGAGCTGAGACTCTTTCCCTTTACATTTGGACGAGAAAAAAGACCGAGTATGCTGGTGTATGTCGCTGCGAGGGAAAGTGCATAGCCCAGGCGTGCTTCGGCAGAAGCAGTCGGCTGCAGCACTTGGCTGCCGGCAGAGTGCTCTGTGCGCCAAGTAGACGATGGTTCGACTCCGGCAGAATGAAAGCACGACACGGTAAGAAGAGCATAAGAATGAAGGCAGGGCACGGAGCTGCTGTGCGCATGGCACTGGCTGCAAGAGGAAGCGTGGCTGTCCCTCGCTTCTTTGCCGGATTCACGTTAGCCCTCGTAAACAGAAAGTTCAACTTGCAGCTACTTGTGCTGCTACCCATTTCTCTTCCAGCTTTCCCTGGAAAGAAGTGTGCCCAGCTTTATGCTTGGAGATGCAGAGATGACAGTGGTAGATGCAGCGGAGACTGGAAATACAGAGTGCAGCCGAGAGTTTCTGCTGCTTTGACGTGAGGCAAGGGGAAATGAAAGTGCAGCCCAGCAGAGGCTTTGACTGCTGGAGCCTTTTTCTTTGGCAGCAGCTGCTGCAAGTGGGCAAGGGAGCTGCGAGAGTGAACAAGGGGACGGTCGGTCTATGGGAGAAGGAAGCTGCCGAGGCGCAGTGTGTTGCGCTCAGTTTCAAGGCTGCCTGGAGGAGGGGGGGGTACTTGAAGAACGCCTTCTTTCTGGACGCCTCCTTCTGCCTGTGCTCCAGCTGCATGCACTCTGCAGCACGGAAGGTTTAAGAACCTGCTTCTGGCCAGCTTGTGTCCAGGAGTGCAAGGGCTGCGCCTTCCTTCCTGAAGCAGCCAGAGCATTCTCAGCTGAATGTGCTTGTGAAGCAGCTCTTGGCTGGACATGTGTTGGGGTTTTAGTTTAGTCTTAGGGTTTTTTTTTCTGTTAAAGGAATTTTCTCCCATATGCATGTTGCTAGGGGACAAATAGCTGTACTTAAGAAAGACAATAAGGGAGTGGGGCGGGCCTGGCTACTTTCTTGTCTACACCTGGGTGTGGGGGCAGTTCGCTCTGAGCGTCCGGAGAGAGAAGCTGCAGAGAAAGGAGCTGCTGCTTCTTTCTTTTTTGGCCGTTCTTCTCTTCCTGCTGGAAACAACGCCGGGACCCCAAAAGCCGTTTTCCCTGCCCTGCTGGAGGCCGAGCTGTGGCTGCCCTGCCCCGCTGCTGCTGCTTCGAGCTTTTGCTACGCTGTAGCCCTGCTCGCCCTGCCTGCCTGGGCCTCCGTGGGGTTCTCCCATCTGGATACATCTCGCCTGCCACCCGGGATTTGTGTTCGTCCCTGCGCTCCAGCCTGCCGCTCTAGCCTGCCGCTCTAGCCTGCCGCTCCTGCCTGCCGTTCCCAGCCTGCTGCTCCTGAGAGTCCGGGATCGGCTGCCCAGGGGTTTGTGAAGCCTTTGTTCCTTCCCTTCCCGGGATCCCAGGCCGCCATTGCCCGCGTGTTTCCCGAGCTCGCTCCGGAGCGCCCCCTGCAGCCGCGGGGGAACCATCGCACCTGCCCTGCTCACCGGGAGCCGCCAGCGCCCCTGCCGGCTGCGAGCGGAACTGCACCCGAGGGGAAATAGCCTGACAGCCGAGAAGGCTGGCACTGGGTTTGTGTGTGCTGTTACTGTCATAGTTGTTGTTGTTTTGTTTGACTGGTTATATACATATACATATATATATATATATATATAGTAAAGAACTGTTATTCCTATTTCCCACATCTCTGCCTAAAGGCCCTTGATTTCAAAATATAATAACTTGGAGGGAAAAAGGGTTATATCTGCCACTTCAAGGGGGGCTTCTGCCTTCCTCAGCAGACACCTGTCTTTCAAAACCGAGACAGATCTTGGCGCCCAACGTGGGGCTTGAGGGCATTAAGAGAGAGAGGTGAAAAAAAAAAAAGGAATAACAGTTCTTGGAACTTTATTTTGTGTGCCAGATATAGGAACCTTGTTAGGCTGCACTATGTGGTCTAGTTTACCCTGGTTCGGGTGGCATGTGGCCGTAGCTATATTCTTCCCCTTTGCAGCTCCTTACTTGAATATGGGTCCTCTGACTAAGGCTACCATTGCTGTTATCCAGCTTGCGTTATGGGTTGAGAAGGTGAGGAATTCATGGGTTTTTAGCTTCCTCCGGAATGTGGGCACATGGATAAACGGCTATCACACACTGAGCACATGTTTTTGGGGTTATGTTAACAATGGTACCTTCTGTGAGGAAATGACACCAGGGGAAGTTTTCCCCCAACCCCTCAACCAGTTCTTCGGGCCCACCCCATCAATTTTCGAAGGGTTTAAATTCCCTCTGAATATTAACCATCTGCTGCTGATAGGCCTACTCTATTTAGCACTCAAGGATAAGTTGAGATTGGCTTGGATATCTACCCGGACACCAGCCCCAGAGACTAGAGATCCTGCCCCAGAACCTGACATGGCCCCAGAGAGTAGAGTTCCTACCCCAGAGCCTGATCCTGCCCCAGAACCTGACATGGCCCCAGACATAAGAGATCCTACCCCAGAGCCCTATCCTGCCCCAGAACCTGGCACGGCCCCAGACACTAGAGATCCTACCCCAGAGACTGACGTAGCCCCAGACACTAGAGACCCCGCCCCACAGACTGATACCGCCCAACAGTCCACCTCAGAAATGGACTACCCAAACTGGGTGGGGGTACTGGCAAAAGGGATGCAAGAGATGTGCCAAGAGATGGGTCAGGTGCGCCAGGGGATATGCCAGGAGATGGGCCAGGTGCGCCAGGAGATGTGCCAGGAGATGGGCCAGGTGCGCAAGGAGATGTGCCAGGAGATGGGCCAGGTGCGCCAGGAGATATGCCAATTGCTAAGGGAATACACCTCCTCAGCTAGTGAAAAGCCCTCTCCCTGCCCCAAAGAGGGTGAGTCCGATGGTGCAGCAGTAGAACCCACGGATGTTACAACCGTCCAGGCTTCAGCTGAACCACAAGGACAACCACAGCCAGCAGCAGTCGCCCCTGTGCAAAGGAGGAAGTGTAAGACCAAATCAGTACGACCAGTTAATGATGATGGACAACCAGGGCCCTCACAACCAGCAGGAGAGCCAGAGCCAGAAATCATCACTGAGTCCCTGTCGTACGACAGTCTCCGCACTATGCGAAACGACATTGCGCGAAGGGGGCGTGAGCCTTATACCACCTGGCTGCTTCGGGTTTGGGACCTTATGGGCACAAGTGTGCAACTGGATAGTGGTGAGGCAAGGTATCTGGGATCATTGACCCAGGACCCAGGTGTGGACCAGGTATTTGTGAGGGAGCCAGGGCCCCTTTCTCTCTGGGAGCGGCTCTTAATGAGTGTGAGAGAAAGGTTCATTCACAAAGAAAGAATGCAGGAGTACCATCATAGAATGCAGTGGAAGACACTCGAGCAAGGGATTCAACAGCTAAGAGAGGTGGCAATATTAGAGGTACTCTTTGGGAGGGATGGACAGCATGATAATGACCCCGATAAGGTCAGGTGCACAGGACAGATGATGTGGAACCTGGCAAGGCTAGGGCCATCGCAATACACCACCTTCATTGCAACGATTGATGCTGACAATACCCGAGAAACCGTGGGCTCTGTTGCCAGCAAGCTCAGGCATTATGACAGCATGATCAATGGCCCGCTGAAAGCTCATGTCTCTGCTGTGGTCCAGGACCTCAAAGAGGAGATGAAGGAGATGAGGAAGGAAATGAGGGAGGAGATGAGGGAGGAGATGAGGAGGGTCAGTGTGGCACCAGTGCGAGTCACAGGCCCCCAAGTCAGAGCCCGTCGTCCCCCTGCTAGAGAGAGAGGGTACACCCCACGAGCTGAGCTGTGGTTTTTCCTGTGTGAGCATGGGGAAGACATGAGGAGGTGGGATGGGAAACCCACCTCTGTCCTGGCAGCGCGGGTGCGTGAACTCAAGGAGGGAGGCACTAACCGAGGGGGTTCCGCTAAGGTGAAGGTAGCCTCAGCCTCCCGCGATCGAGCTGCCAGGTATTTCAGAAGGGAGGATGATATGTCGGATCCCCTTGAAGGTACCTCGAGCATGTACACCCAGGGAAAGAATGATAACCAGGGCTAGAGGGGCCCTGCCTCTAGCCAGGAAGAGGCACGGGAGAACCGAGTTTTCTGGACGGTGTGGATCCGATGGCCTGGCACATCAGAGCCACAAAAATATGATGCATTGGTTGATACTGGGGCACAGTGTACTTTAATGCCATCGGGACATGTGGGGGCAGAACCTGTATCCATCGCTGGGGTGACCGGGGGATCACAGCAGTTGACCCTTTTGGAAGCTGAGGTGAGCCTGACTGGGAAGGAGTGGCAAAAGCATCCGATTGTGACTGGCCCAGAGGCCCCGTGTATTCTGGGCATAGACTTCCTCCGGAATGGCTATTACAAAGACCCAAAAGGACTCAGGTGGGCATTTGGTATTGCTGCTGTGGAGGCAGAGGGCATTAGGCAATTGAACACCCTGTCTGGACTATCTGAGAATCCTTCTGCAGTTGGGCTCCTGAAAGTGGAAGAGCAACGAGTGCCAATTGCCACCTCGACAGTGCACCGCCGGCAGTATCGGACAAATCGAGATGCTGTGATCCCCATCCACAAGATGATCCGCGAGCTGGAGAGCCAAGGGGTGGTCAGCAAGACCCACTCACCCTTCAACAGCCCCATCTGGCCTGTGCGCAAGTCTGATGGGGAATGGAGACTGACTGTGGACTATCGTGCCCTGAATGAAGTGACTCCACCGCTGAGCGCTGCCGTGCCGGACATGTTGGAGCTCCAGTACGAGCTGGAGTCCAAAGCAGCAAAGTGGTACGCCACTATTGACATTGCCAATGCATTCTTCTCTATTCCTCTGGCAGCAGAGTGCAGGCCTCAGTTTGCCTTCACATGGAGGGGCGTGCAGTACACCTGGAACCGACTGCCCCAGGGGTGGAAGCACAGTCCCACCATCTGTCATGGACTGATCCAGACTGCACTAGAAAAGGGTGGGGCTCCAGAACATCTGCAGTACATTGATGACATCATTGTGTGGGGGAACACCGCGACCGAAGTGTTTGAGAAAGGAGAGAGAATAATTCAAATTCTCCTGCAAGCTGGTTTTGCCATCAAGAAGAGCAAGGTCAAGGGACCTGCCCGAGAGATCCAGTTCCTGGGAGTAAAGTGGCAAGATGGACGGCGTCAGATTCCCACTGAGGTCATCAATAAGATCACAGCAATGTCTCCACCGACCAACAAGAAGGAAACACAAGCTTTCCTAGGCGCCATAGGTTTCTGGAGGATGCACATTCCCGAGTACAGCCAGATCGTGAGTCCTCTCTACCTGGTTACCCGCAAGAAGAACGATTTCCACTGGGGCCCTGAACAGCAGCAAGCCTTCGCCCAGATCAAGCAGGAAATTGCTCACGCCGTAGCCCTTGGCCCAGTCAGGACAGGACCAGAGGTGAAGAACGTGCTCTACTCTGCAGCCGGGAACAATGGTCTGTCCTGGAGCCTCTGGCAGAAGGTGCCTGGTGAGACTCGGGGTCGACCACTGGGATTCTGGAGCCGAAGCTACAGAGGGTCTGAAGCCAACTACACTCCCACAGAGAAGGAAATCCTGGCAGCTTATGAAGGAGTCCAGGCTGCCTCAGAAGTAATTGGCACAGAGGCACAACTCCTCCTGGCACCCCGACTACCGGTGCTGGGGTGGATGTTCAAAGGAAAGGTTCCCTCCACGCATCACGCCACCGACGCTACTTGGAGCAAATGGATTGCCCTCATCACGCAGCGCGCCCGAATTGGAAACCCAAGTCGCCCTGGGATCTTGGAAATAATTACGAACTGGCCGGAAGGTGAGACTTTTGGGTTATCTTCTGAAGAAGAAGAGGAGCAGGTGACACGTGCTGAAGAAGCCCCACCATATAACGAGCTACCAGAGAGTGAAAGACAATACGCCCTCTTCACTGATGGTTCCTGCCGAATTGTAGGCGCTAGCCGGAAATGGAAAGCCGCTGTATGGAGCCCCACACGACAAGTTGCACAGGCTACTGAAGGAGAAGGTGGATCGAGCCAATTTGCTGAGCTCAAAGCTGTCCAATTAGCTCTGGACATAGCTGAAAGAGAGAAGTGGCCAAAGCTCTACCTCTACACTGATTCATGGATGGTAGCCAATGCTCTGTGGGGTTGGCTGGAAAGGTGGAATAAGGCAAACTGGCAGCGCAGAGGAAAACCAATCTGGGCTGCTGAAGAGTGGAAAGACATTGCCACTCGGGTAGAGAAGCTATCCGTGAAGGTCCGTCATGTAGATGCTCACATCCCCAAGAGCCGGGCTAATGAAGAACATCGTAACAACAAACAGGTAGATCAGGCTGCGAAAATAGAGGTGTCCCAGATAGACTTAGATTGGCAACATAAAGGAGAACTGTTCCTAGCTCGATGGGCCCATGATGCCTCAGGTCATCAGGGCAGAGATGCCACCTATAAGTGGGCACGAGACCGAGGGGTGGATCTAACCATGGACAGTATCTCCCAGGTGATCCATGATTGTGAGACATGCGCTGCGATCAAGCAGGCCAAGCGGGTGAAGCCTCTGTGGTATGGTGGGCGATGGTCCAAATACAAGTATGGGGAGGCCTGGCAGATTGATTACATCACACTGCCTCAAACCCGCCAAGGCAAGCGCTATGTGCTCACAATGGTAGAAGCCACCACTGGATGGCTGGAGACCTACCCTGTGCCTCACGCTACTGCCCGGAACACCATCCTGGGCCTGGAAAAGCAAGTCCTTTGGAGGCATGGCACCCCTGAGAGAATCGAGTCTGACAATGGGACTCATTTCAAGAACAGCCTTATAAACACCTGGGCTAGAGAACATGGCATAGAGTGGGTGTACCACATCCCTTACCATGCACCAGCAGCTGGGAAGGTTGAGCGGTGTAATGGATTGCTTAAAACCACTTTGAAGGCACTGGGTGGGGGGACTTTAAAAAACTGGGAGATGCATTTAGCAAGAGCCACCTGGTTAGTTAACACCCGAGGCTCCACCAGCCGAGCAGGCCCTGCCCAATCCGAACCCCTACAAACAACAGACGGGGATAAGGTTCCAGTGGTGCACATGAGAGGTATGCTTGGAAAAACTGTTTGGGTAAAGTCTGCCTTGAGCAAAGACAAACCCATCCGTGGGGTCGTTTTTGCTCAGGGACCAGGTTGCACCTGGTGGGTGATGCAAAAGGATGGAGAGACCCGATGCTTACCTCAAGGGGACCTTGTTTTAGGGTGAACTACCCATGGCTCTGTACTTGTATCACTATCAGCATGTATTTTTGTATATAATTTGGGTAATGCATAGATTTATATGGTTAAGAAAAAAAGTTAAGTTTCATGTAACATGTTAGTATGGGAAAAAATTCGGGGTGGATAATGTTGGGGTTTTAGTTTAGTCTTAGGGGTTTTTTTTCTGTTAAAGGAATTTTCTCCCATATGCATGTTGCTAGGGGACAAATAGCTGTACTTAAGAAAGACAATAAGGGAGTGGGGCGGGCCTGGCTACTTTCTTGTCTACACCTGGGTGTGGGGGCAGTTCGCTCTGAGCGTCCGGAGAGAGAAGCTGCAGAGAAAGGAGCTGCTGCTTCTTTCTTTTTTGGCCGTTCTTCTCTTCCTGCTGGAAACAACGCCGGGACCCCAAAAGCCGTTTTCCCTGCCCTGCTGGAGGCCGAGCTGTGGCTGCCCTGCCCCGCTGCTGCTGCTTCGAGCTTTTGCTACGCTGTAGCCCTGCTCGCCCTGCCTGCCTGGGCCTCCGTGGGGTTCTCCCATCTGGATACATCTCGCCTGCCACCCGGGATTTGTGTTCGTCCCTGCGCTCCAGCCTGCCGCTCTAGCCTGCCGCTCTAGCCTGCCGCTCCTGCCTGCCGTTCCCAGCCTGCTGCTCCTGAGAGTCCGGGATCGGCTGCCCAGGGGTTTGTGAAGCCTTTGTTCCTTCCCTTCCCGGGATCCCAGGCCGCCATTGCCCGCGTGTTTCCCGAGCTCGCTCCGGAGCGCCCCCTGCAGCCGCGGGGGAACCATCGCACCTGCCCTGCTCACCGGGAGCCGCCAGCGCCCCTGCCGGCTGCGAGCGGAACTGCACCCGAGGGGAAATAGCCTGACAGCCGAGAAGGCTGGCACTGGGTTTGTGTGTGCTGTTACTGTCATAGTTGTTGTTGTTTTGTTTGACTGGTTATATACATATACATATATATATATATATATATAGTAAAGAACTGTTATTCCTATTTCCCACATCTCTGCCTAAAGGCCCTTGATTTCAAAATATAATAACTTGGAGGGAAAAAGAGTTATATCTGCCACTTCAAGGGGGGCTTCTGCCTTCCTCAGCAGACACCTGTCTTTCAAAACCGAGACAACATGTGAAAGTCGCTCCCCTGAGTACACGAGCCCGGTGCCCAGCTGCTTGCTTCTTCGCCTTCTGTGCTCTGGAGAGAAGTGAAGCCCAGGCATGGCTTGGAGCTTTGCCGCTCTTCAGCGTGAGTACTGCACGCAGCCACAGTGTGCTGTGCAGGGATTTTCCTCAGCTCGACGGACAAGCATTTTCTTGCTGTTTCAGCGAGTCCAAACTGTCCGTGTAGCTCTCGCTCAGCGAACTGCGTCAGGAGAGAAACACTTGCTGGAGTAGCTCTTCGCTGCGCAAGACTTTCAGCACAGCACCCCAATTCGGGCAAGGAGCAGGAGAAAGGAAGAGCATCTTTTCGTCCTGGCACGTTCTTCTGGGCGACACGCCTATCCGCCTCTTGGCTCCCTGCAAGGCTGTAAGCTTGGCGGTGCTACTGGCAAGTGGGAAGGCAGGGGCAGAGAGCACCGCGATCTGTGCACCGCGCGCTGTGCAGGCTGTAAAGGAAAGAGGGCTACCACCAGGCTGTGCTGCAAATACAGCTTTGCACGCGACGCGGGTAAGCTCCGGGGAAGCTTGTTGACCTAAAAGTGTTCTCTGTGCCAGACAGAGCTGAGACTCTTTCCCTTTACATTTGGACGAGAAAAAAGACCGAGTATGCTGGTGTATGTCGCTGCGAGGGAAAGTGCATAGCCCAGGCGTGCTTCGGCAGAAGCAGTCGGCTGCAGCACTTGGCTGCCGGCAGAGTGCTCTGTGCGCCAAGTAGACGATGGTTCGACTCCGGCAGAATGAAAGCACGACACGGTAAGAAGAGCATAAGAATGAAGGCAGGGCACGGAGCTGCTGTGCGCATGGCACTGGCTGCAAGAGGAAGCGTGGCTGTCCCTCGCTTCTTTGCCGGATTCACGTTAGCCCTCGTAAACAGAAAGTTCAACTTGCAGCTACTTGTGCTGCTACCCATTTCTCTTCCAGCTTTCCCTGGAAAGAAGTGTGCCCAGCTTTATGCTTGGAGATGCAGAGATGACAGTGGTAGATGCAGCGGAGACTGGAACTACAGAGTGCAGCCGAGAGTTTCTGCTGCTTTGACGTGAGGCAAGGGGAAATGAAAGTGCAGCCCAGCAGAGGCTTTGACTGCTGGAGCCTTTTTCTTTGGCAGCAGCTGCTGCAAGTGGGCAAGGGAGCTGCGAGAGTGAACAAGGGGACGGTCGGTCTATGGGAGAAGGAAGCTGCCGAGGCGCAGTGTGTTGCGCTCAGTTTCAAGGCTGCCTGGAGGAGGGGGGGTGCTTGAAGAACGCCTTCTTTCTGGACGCCTCCTTCTGCCTGTGCTCCAGCTGCATGCACTCTGCAGCACGGAAGGTTTAAGAACCTGCTTCTGGCCAGCTTGTGTCCAGGAGTGCAAGGGCTGCGCCTTCCTTCCTGAAGCAGCCAGAGCATTCTCAGCTGAATGTGCTTGTGAAGCAGCTCTTGGCTGGACATGTGAAAGTCGCTCCCCTGAGTACACGAGCCCGGTGCCCAGCTGCTTGCTTCTTCGCCTTCTGTGCTCTGGAGAGAAGTGAAGCCCAGGCATGGCTTGGAGCTTTGCCGCTCTTCAGCGTGAGTACTGCACGCAGCCACAGTGTGCTGTGCAGGGATTTTCCTCAGCTCGACGGACAAGCATTTTCTTGCTGTTTCACCGAGTCCAAACTGTCCGTGTAGCTCTCGCTCAGCGAACTGCGTCAGGAGAGAAACACTTGCTGGAGTAGCTCTTCGCTGCGCAAGACTTTCAGCACAGCACCCCAATTCGGGCAAGGAGCAGGAGAAAGGAAGAGCATCTTTTCGTCCTGGCACGTTCTTCTGGGCGACACGCCTATCCGCCTCTTGGCTCCCTGCAAGGCTGTAAGCTTGGCGGTGCTACTGGCAAGTGGGAAGGCAAGGGGCAGAGAGCACCGCGATCTGTGCACCGCGCGCTGTGCAGGCTGTAAAGGAAAGAGGGCTACCACCAGGCTGTGCTGCAAATACAGCTTTGCACGCGACGCGGGTAAGCTCCGGGGAAGCTTGTTGACCTAAAAGTGTTCTCTGTGCCAGACAGAGCTGAGACTCTTTCCCTTTACATTTGGACGAGAAAAAAGACCGAGTATGCTGGTGTATGTCGCTGCGAGGGAAAGTGCATAGCCCAGGCGTGCTTCGGCAGAAGCAGTCGGCTGCAGCACTTGGCTGCCGGCAGAGTGCTCTGTGCGCCAAGTAGACGATGGTTCGACTCCGGCAGAATGAAAGCACGACACGGTAAGAAGAGCATAAGAATGAAGGCAGGGCACGGAGCTGCTGTGCGCATGGCACTGGCTGCAAGAGGAAGCGTGGCTGTCCCTCGCTTCTTTGCCGGATTCACGTTAGCCCTCGTAAACAGAAAGTTCAACTTGCAGCTACTTGTGCTGCTACCCATTTCTCTTCCAGCTTTCCCTGGAAAGAAGTGTGCCCAGCTTTATGCTTGGAGATGCAGAGATGACAGTGGTAGATGCAGCGGAGACTGGAACTACAGAGTGCAGCCGAGAGTTTCTGCTGCTTTGACGTGAGGCAAGGGGAAATGAAAGTGCAGCCCAGCAGAGGCTTTGACTGCTGGAGCCTTTTTCTTTGGCAGCAGCTGCTGCAAGTGGGCAAGGGAGCTGCGAGAGTGAACAAGGGGACGGTCGGTCTATGGGAGAAGGAAGCTGCCGAGGCGCAGTGTGTTGCGCTCAGTTTCAAGGCTGCCTGGAGGAGGGGGGGGTACTTGAAGAACGCCTTCTTTCTGGACGCCTCCTTCTGCCTGTGCTCCAGCTGCATGCACTCTGCAGCACGGAAGGTTTAAGAACCTGCTTCTGGCCAGCTTGTGTCCAGGAGTGCAAGGGCTGCGCCTTCCTTCCTGAAGCAGCCAGAGCATTCTCAGCTGAATGTGCTTGTGAAGCAGCTCTTGGCTGGACATGTGAAAGTCGCTCCCCTGAGTACACGAGCCCGGTGCCCAGCTGCTTGCTTCTTCGCCTTCTGTGCTCTGGAGAGAAGTGAAGCCCAGGCATGGCTTGGAGCTTTGCCGCTCTTCAGCGTGAGTACTGCACGCAGCCACAGTGTGCTGTGCAGGGATTTTCCTCAGCTCGACGGACAAGCATTTTCTTGCTGTTTCAGCGAGTCCAAACTGTCCGTGTAGCTCTCGCTCAGCGAACTGCGTCAGGAGAGAAACACTTGCTGGAGTAGCTCTTCGCTGCGCAAGACTTTCAGCACAGCACCCCAATTCGGGCAAGGAGCAGGAGAAAGGAAGAGCATCTTTTCGTCCTGGCACGTTCTTCTGGGCGACACGCCTATCCGCCTCTTGGCTCCCTGCAAGGCTGTAAGCTTGGCGGTGCTACTGGCAAGTGGGAAGGCAAGGGGCAGAGAGCACCGCGATCTGTGCACCGCGCGCTGTGCAGGCTGTAAAGGAAAGAGGGCTACCACCAGGCTGTGCTGCAAATACAGCTTTGCACGCGACGCGGGTAAGCTCCGGGGAAGCTTGTTGACCTAAAAGTGTTCTCTGTGCCAGACAGAGCTGAGACTCTTTCCCTTTACATTTGGACGAGAAAAAAGACCGAGTATGCTGGTGTATGTCGCTGCGAGGGAAAGTGCATAGCCCAGGCGTGCTTCGGCAGAAGCAGTCGGCTGCAGCACTTGGCTGCCGGCAGAGTGCTCTGTGCGCCAAGTAGACGATGGTTCGACTCCGGCAGAATGAAAGCACGACACGGTAAGAAGAGCATAAGAATGAAGGCAGGGCACGGAGCTGCTGTGCGCATGGCACTGGCTGCAAGAGGAAGCGTGGCTGTCCCTCGCTTCTTTGCCGGATTCACGTTAGCCCTCGTAAACAGAAAGTTCAACTTGCAGCTACTTGTGCTGCTACCCATTTCTCTTCCAGCTTTCCCTGGAAAGAAGTGTGCCCAGCTTTATGCTTGGAGATGCAGAGATGACAGTGGTAGATGCAGCGGAGACTGGAACTACAGAGTGCAGCCGAGAGTTTCTGCTGCTTTGACGTGAGGCAAGGGGAAATGAAAGTGCAGCCCAGCAGAGGCTTTGACTGCTGGAGCCTTTTTCTTTGGCAGCAGCTGCTGCAAGTGGGCAAGGGAGCTGCGAGAGTGAACAAGGGGACGGTCGGTCTATGGGAGAAGGAAGCTGCCGAGGCGCAGTGTGTTGCGCTCAGTTTCAAGGCTGCCTGGAGGAGGGGGGGTGCTTGAAGAACGCCTTCTTTCTGGACGCCTCCTTCTGCCTGTGCTCCAGCTGCATGCACTCTGCAGCACGGAAGGTTTAAGAACCTGCTTCTGGCCAGCTTGTGTCCAGGAGTGCAAGGGCTGCGCCTTCCTTCCTGAAGCAGCCAGAGCATTCTCAGCTGAATGTGCTTGTGAAGCAGCTCTTGGCTGGACATGTGAAAGTCGCTCCCCTGAGTACACGAGCCCGGTGCCCAGCTGCTTGCTTCTTCGCCTTCTGTGCTCTGGAGAGAAGTGAAGCCCAGGCATGGCTTGGAGCTTTGCCGCTCTTCAGCGTGAGTACTGCACGCAGCCACAGTGTGCTGTGCAGGGATTTTCCTCAGCTCGACGGACAAGCATTTTCTTGCTGTTTCACCGAGTCCAAACTGTCCGTGTAGCTCTCGCTCAGCGAACTGCGTCAGGAGAGAAACACTTGCTGGAGTAGCTCTTCGCTGCGCAAGACTTTCAGCACAGCACCCCAATTCGGGCAAGGAGCAGGAGAAAGGAAGAGCATCTTTTCGTCCTGGCACGTTCTTCTGGGCGACACGCCTATCCGCCTCTTGGCTCCCTGCAAGGCTGTAAGCTTGGCGGTGCTACTGGCAAGTGGGAAGGCAAGGGGCAGAGAGCACCGCGATCTGTGCACCGCGCGCTGTGCAGGCTGTAAAGGAAAGAGGGCTACCACCAGGCTGTGCTGCAAATACAGCTTTGCACGCGACGCGGGTAAGCTCCGGGGAAGCTTGTTGACCTAAAAGTGTTCTCTGTGCCAGACAGAGCTGAGACTCTTTCCCTTTACATTTGGACGAGAAAAAAGACCGAGTATGCTGGTGTATGTCGCTGCGAGGGAAAGTGCATAGCCCAGGCGTGCTTCGGCAGAAGCAGTCGGCTGCAGCACTTGGCTGCCGGCAGAGTGCTCTGTGCGCCAAGTAGACGATGGTTCGACTCCGGCAGAATGAAAGCACGACACGGTAAGAAGAGCATAAGAATGAAGGCAGGGCACGGAGCTGCTGTGCGCATGGCACTGGCTGCAAGAGGAAGCGTGGCTGTCCCTCGCTTCTTTGCCGGATTCACGTTAGCCCTCGTAAACAGAAAGTTCAACTTGCAGCTACTTGTGCTGCTACCCATTTCTCTTCCAGCTTTCCCTGGAAAGAAGTGTGCCCAGCTTTATGCTTGGAGATGCAGAGATGACAGTGGTAGATGCAGCGGAGACTGGAACTACAGAGTGCAGCCGAGAGTTTCTGCTGCTTTGACGTGAGGCAAGGGGAAATGAAAGTGCAGCCCAGCAGAGGCTTTGACTGCTGGAGCCTTTTTCTTTGGCAGCAGCTGCTGCAAGTGGGCAAGGGAGCTGCGAGAGTGAACAAGGGGACGGTCGGTCTATGGGAGAAGGAAGCTGCCGAGGCGCAGTGTGTTGCGCTCAGTTTCAAGGCTGCCTGGAGGAGGGGGGGGTACTTGAAGAACGCCTTCTTTCTGGACGCCTCCTTCTGCCTGTGCTCCAGCTGCATGCACTCTGCAGCACGGAAGGTTTAAGAACCTGCTTCTGGCCAGCTTGTGTCCAGGAGTGCAAGGGCTGCGCCTTCCTTCCTGAAGCAGCCAGAGCATTCTCAGCTGAATGTGCTTGTGAAGCAGCTCTTGGCTGGACATGTGAAAGTCGCTCCCCTGAGTACACGAGCCCGGTGCCCAGCTGCTTGCTTCTTCGCCTTCTGTGCTCTGGAGAGAAGTGAAGCCCAGGCATGGCTTGGAGCTTTGCCGCTCTTCAGCGTGAGTACTGCACGCAGCCACAGTGTGCTGTGCAGGGATTTTCCTCAGCTCGACGGACAAGCATTTTCTTGCTGTTTCAGCGAGTCCAAACTGTCCGTGTAGCTCTCGCTCAGCGAACTGCGTCAGGAGAGAAACACTTGCTGGAGTAGCTCTTCGCTGCGCAAGACTTTCAGCACAGCACCCCAATTCGGGCAAGGAGCAGGAGAAAGGAAGAGCATCTTTTCGTCCTGGCACGTTCTTCTGGGCGACACGCCTATCCGCCTCTTGGCTCCCTGCAAGGCTGTAAGCTTGGCGGTGCTACTGGCAAGTGGGAAGGCAGGGGCAGAGAGCACCGCGATCTGTGCACCGCGCGCTGTGCAGGCTGTAAAGGAAAGAGGGCTACCACCAGGCTGTGCTGCAAATACAGCTTTGCACGCGACGCGGGTAAGCTCCGGGGAAGCTTGTTGACCTAAAAGTGTTCTCTGTGCCAGACAGAGCTGAGACTCTTTCCCTTTACATTTGGACGAGAAAAAAGACCGAGTATGCTGGTGTATGTCGCTGCGAGGGAAAGTGCATAGCCCAGGCGTGCTTCGGCAGAAGCAGTCGGCTGCAGCACTTGGCTGCCGGCAGAGTGCTCTGTGCGCCAAGTAGACGATGGTTCGACTCCGGCAGAATGAAAGCACGACACGGTAAGAAGAGCATAAGAATGAAGGCAGGGCACGGAGCTGCTGTGCGCATGGCACTGGCTGCAAGAGGAAGCGTGGCTGTCCCTCGCTTCTTTGCCGGATTCACGTTAGCCCTCGTAAACAGAAAGTTCAACTTGCAGCTACTTGTGCTGCTACCCATTTCTCTTCCAGCTTTCCCTGGAAAGAAGTGTGCCCAGCTTTATGCTTGGAGATGCAGAGATGACAGTGGTAGATGCAGCGGAGACTGGAACTACAGAGTGCAGCCGAGAGTTTCTGCTGCTTTGACGTGAGGCAAGGGGAAATGAAAGTGCAGCCCAGCAGAGGCTTTGACTGCTGGAGCCTTTTTCTTTGGCAGCAGCTGCTGCAAGTGGGCAAGGGAGCTGCGAGAGTGAACAAGGGGACGGTCGGTCTATGGGAGAAGGAAGCTGCCGAGGCGCAGTGTGTTGCGCTCAGTTTCAAGGCTGCCTGGAGGAGGGGGGGTGCTTGAAGAAGGCCTTCTTTCTGGACGCCTCCTTCTGCCTGTGCTCCAGCTGCATGCACTCTGCAGCACGGAAGGTTTAAGAACCTGCTTCTGGCCAGCTTGTGTCCAGGAGTGCAAGGGCTGCGCCTTCCTTCCTGAAGCAGCCAGAGCATTCTCAGCTGAATGTGCTTGTGAAGCAGCTCTTGGCTGGACATGTGAAAGTCGCTCCCCTGAGTACACGAGCCCGGTGCCCAGCTGCTTGCTTCTTCGCCTTCTGTGCTCTGGAGAGAAGTGAAGCCCAGGCATGGCTTGGAGCTTTGCCGCTCTTCAGCGTGAGTACTGCACGCAGCCACAGTGTGCTGTGCAGGGATTTTCCTCAGCTCGACGGACAAGCATTTTCTTGCTGTTTCAGCGAGTCCAAACTGTCCGTGTAGCTCTCGCTCAGCGAACTGCGTCAGGAGAGAAACACTTGCTGGAGTAGCTCTTCGCTGCGCAAGACTTTCAGCACAGCACCCCAATTCGGGCAAGGAGCAGGAGAAAGGAAGAGCATCTTTTCGTCCTGGCACGTTCTTCTGGGCGACACGCCTATCCGCCTCTTGGCTCCCTGCAAGGCTGTAAGCTTGGCGGTGCTACTGGCAAGTGGGAAGGCAAGGGGCAGAGAGCACCGCGATCTGTGCACCGCGCGCTGTGCAGGCTGTAAAGGAAAGAGGGCTACCACCAGGCTGTGCTGCAAATACAGCTTTGCACGCGACGCGGGTAAGCTCCGGGGAAGCTTGTTGACCTAAAAGTGTTCTCTGTGCCAGACAGAGCTGAGACTCTTTCCCTTTACATTTGGACGAGAAAAAAGACCGAGTATGCTGGTGTATGTCGCTGCGAGGGAAAGTGCATAGCCCAGGCGTGCTTCGGCAGAAGCAGTCGGCTGCAGCACTTGGCTGCCGGCAGAGTGCTCTGTGCGCCAAGTAGACGATGGTTCGACTCCGGCAGAATGAAAGCACGACACGGTAAGAAGAGCATAAGAATGAAGGCAGGGCACGGAGCTGCTGTGCGCATGGCACTGGCTGCAAGAGGAAGCGTGGCTGTCCCTCGCTTCTTTGCCGGATTCACGTTAGCCCTCGTAAACAGAAAGTTCAACTTGCAGCTACTTGTGCTGCTACCCATTTCTCTTCCAGCTTTCCCTGGAAAGAAGTGTGCCCAGCTTTATGCTTGGAGATGCAGAGATGACAGTGGTAGATGCAGCGGAGACTGGAACTACAGAGTGCAGCCGAGAGTTTCTGCTGCTTTGACGTGAGGCAAGGGGAAATGAAAGTGCAGCCCAGCAGAGGCTTTGACTGCTGGAGCCTTTTTCTTTGGCAGCAGCTGCTGCAAGTGGGCAAGGGAGCTGCGAGAGTGAACAAGGGGACGGTCGGTCTATGGGAGAAGGAAGCTGCCGAGGCGCAGTGTGTTGCGCTCAGTTTCAAGGCTGCCTGGAGGAGGGGGGGGTGCTTGAAGAAGGCCTTCTTTCTGGACGCCTCCTTCTGCCTGTGCTCCAGCTGCATGCACTCTGCAGCACGGAAGGTTTAAGAACCTGCTTCTGGCCAGCTTGTGTCCAGGAGTGCAAGGGCTGCGCCTTCCTTCCTGAAGCAGCCAGAGCATTCTCAGCTGAATGTGCTTGTGAAGCAGCTCTTGGCTGGACATGTGAAAGTCGGTCCCCTGAGTACACGAGCCCGGTGCCCAGCTGCTTGCTTCTTCGCCTTCTGTGCTCTGGAGAGAAGTGAAGCCCAGGCATGGCTTGGAGCTTTGCCGCTCTTCAGCGTGAGTACTGCACGCAGCCACAGTGTGCTGTGCAGGGATTTTCCTCAGCTCGACGGACAAGCATTTTCTTGCTGTTTCAGCGAGTCCAAACTGTCCGTGTAGCTCTCGCTCAGCGAACTGCGTCAGGAGAGAAACACTTGCTGGAGTAGCTCTTCGCTGCGCAAGACTTTCAGCACAGCACCCCAATTCGGGCAAGGAGCAGGAGAAAGGAAGAGCATCTTTTCGTCCTGGCACGTTCTTCTGGGCGACACGCCTATCCGCCTCTTGGCTCCCTGCAAGGCTGTAAGCTTGGCGGTGCTACTGGCAAGTGGGAAGGCAGGGGCAGAGAGCACCGCGATCTGTGCACCGCGCGCTGTGCAGGCTGTAAAGGAAAGAGGGCTACCACCAGGCTGTGCTGCAAATACAGCTTTGCACGCGACGCGGGTAAGCTCCGGGGAAGCTTGTTGACCTAAAAGTGTTCTCTGTGCCAGACAGAGCTGAGACTCTTTCCCTTTACATTTGGACGAGAAAAAAGACCGAGTATGCTGGTGTATGTCGCTGCGAGGGAAAGTGCATAGCCCAGGCGTGCTTCGGCAGAAGCAGTCGGCTGCAGCACTTGGCTGCCGGCAGAGTGCTCTGTGCGCCAAGTAGACGATGGTTCGACTCCGGCAGAATGAAAGCACGACACGGTAAGAAGAGCATAAGAATGAAGGCAGGGCACGGAGCTGCTGTGCGCATGGCACTGGCTGCAAGAGGAAGCGTGGCTGTCCCTCGCTTCTTTGCCGGATTCACGTTAGCCCTCGTAAACAGAAAGTTCAACTTGCAGCTACTTGTGCTGCTACCCATTTCTCTTCCAGCTTTCCCTGGAAAGAAGTGTGCCCAGCTTTATGCTTGGAGATGCAGAGATGACAGTGGTAGATGCAGCGGAGACTGGAAATACAGAGTGCAGCCGAGAGTTTCTGCTGCTTTGACGTGAGGCAAGGGGAAATGAAAGTGCAGCCCAGCAGAGGCTTTGACTGCTGGAGCCTTTTTCTTTGGCAGCAGCTGCTGCAAGTGGGCAAGGGAGCTGCGAGAGTGAACAAGGGGACGGTCGGTCTATGGGAGAAGGAAGCTGCCGAGGCGCAGTGTGTTGCGCTCAGTTTCAAGGCTGCCTGGAGGAGGGGGGGGTACTTGAAGAACGCCTTCTTTCTGGACGCCTCCTTCTGCCTGTGCTCCAGCTGCATGCACTCTGCAGCACGGAAGGTTTAAGAACCTGCTTCTGGCCAGCTTGTGTCCAGGAGTGCAAGGGCTGCGCCTTCCTTCCTGAAGCAGCCAGAGCATTCTCAGCTGAATGTGCTTGTGAAGCAGCTCTTGGCTGGACATGTGAAAGTCGGTCCCCTGAGTACACGAGCCCGGTGCCCAGCTGCTTGCTTCTTCGCCTTCTGTGCTCTGGAGAGAAGTGAAGCCCAGGCATGGCTTGGAGCTTTGCCGCTCTTCAGCGTGAGTACTGCACGCAGCCACAGTGTGCTGTGCAGGGATTTTCCTCAGCTCGACGGACAAGCATTTTCTTGCTGTTTCAGCGAGTCCAAACTGTCCGTGTAGCTCTCGCTCAGCGAACTGCGTCAGGAGAGAAACACTTGCTGGAGTAGCTCTTCGCTGCGCAAGACTTTCAGCACAGCACCCCAATTCGGGCAAGGAGCAGGAGAAAGGAAGAGCATCTTTTCGTCCTGGCACGTTCTTCTGGGCGACACGCCTATCCGCCTCTTGGCTCCCTGCAAGGCTGTAAGCTTGGCGGTGCTACTGGCAAGTGGGAAGGCAGGGGCAGAGAGCACCGCGATCTGTGCACCGCGCGCTGTGCAGGCTGTAAAGGAAAGAGGGCTACCACCAGGCTGTGCTGCAAATACAGCTTTGCACGCGACGCGGGTAAGCTCCGGGGAAGCTTGTTGACCTAAAAGTGTTCTCTGTGCCAGACAGAGCTGAGACTCTTTCCCTTTACATTTGGACGAGAAAAAAGACCGAGTATGCTGGTGTATGTCGCTGCGAGGGAAAGTGCATAGCCCAGGCGTGCTTCGGCAGAAGCAGTCGGCTGCAGCACTTGGCTGCCGGCAGAGTGCTCTGTGCGCCAAGTAGACGATGGTTCGACTCCGGCAGAATGAAAGCACGACACGGTAAGAAGAGCATAAGAATGAAGGCAGGGCACGGAGCTGCTGTGCGCATGGCACTGGCTGCAAGAGGAAGCGTGGCTGTCCCTCGCTTCTTTGCCGGATTCACGTTAGCCCTCGTAAACAGAAAGTTCAACTTGCAGCTACTTGTGCTGCTACCCATTTCTCTTCCAGCTTTCCCTGGAAAGAAGTGTGCCCAGCTTTATGCTTGGAGATGCAGAGATGACAGTGGTAGATGCAGCGGAGACTGGAACTACAGAGTGCAGCCGAGAGTTTCTGCTGCTTTGACGTGAGGCAAGGGGAAATGAAAGTGCAGCCCAGCAGAGGCTTTGACTGCTGGAGCCTTTTTCTTTGGCAGCAGCTGCTGCAAGTGGGCAAGGGAGCTGCGAGAGTGAACAAGGGGACGGTCGGTCTATGGGAGAAGGAAGCTGCCGAGGCGCAGTGTGTTGCGCTCAGTTTCAAGGCTGCCTGGAGGAGGGGGGGGTACTTGAAGAACGCCTTCTTTCTGGACGCCTCCTTCTGCCTGTGCTCCAGCTGCATGCACTCTGCAGCACGGAAGGTTTAAGAACCTGCTTCTGGCCAGCTTGTGTCCAGGAGTGCAAGGGCTGCGCCTTCCTTCCTGAAGCAGCCAGAGCATTCTCAGCTGAATGTGCTTGTGAAGCAGCTCTTGGCTGGACATGTGAAAGTCGCTCCCCTGAGTACACGAGCCCGGTGCCCAGCTGCTTGCTTCTTCGCCTTCTGTGCTCTGGAGAGAAGTGAAGCCCAGGCATGGCTTGGAGCTTTGCCGCTCTTCAGCGTGAGTACTGCACGCAGCCACAGTGTGCTGTGCAGGGATTTTCCTCAGCTCGACGGACAAGCATTTTCTTGCTGTTTCACCGAGTCCAAACTGTCCGTGTAGCTCTCGCTCAGCGAACTGCGTCAGGAGAGAAACACTTGCTGGAGTAGCTCTTCGCTGCGCAAGACTTTCAGCACAGCACCCCAATTCGGGCAAGGAGCAGGAGAAAGGAAGAGCATCTTTTCGTCCTGGCACGTTCTTCTGGGCGACACGCCTATCCGCCTCTTGGCTCCCTGCAAGGCTGTAAGCTTGGCGGTGCTACTGGCAAGTGGGAAGGCAGGGGCAGAGAGCACCGCGATCTGTGCACCGCGCGCTGTGCAGGCTGTAAAGGAAAGAGGGCTACCACCAGGCTGTGCTGCAAATACAGCTTTGCACGCGACGCGGGTAAGCTCCGGGGAAGCTTGTTGACCTAAAAGTGTTCTCTGTGCCAGACAGAGCTGAGACTCTTTCCCTTTACATTTGGACGAGAAAAAAGACCGAGTATGCTGGTGTATGTCGCTGCGAGGGAAAGTGCATAGCCCAGGCGTGCTTCGGCAGAAGCAGTCGGCTGCAGCACTTGGCTGCCGGCAGAGTGCTCTGTGCGCCAAGTAGACGATGGTTCGACTCCGGCAGAATGAAAGCACGACACGGTAAGAAGAGCATAAGAATGAAGGCAGGGCACGGAGCTGCTGTGCGCATGGCACTGGCTGCAAGAGGAAGCGTGGCTGTCCCTCGCTTCTTTGCCGGATTCACGTTAGCCCTCGTAAACAGAAAGTTCAACTTGCAGCTACTTGTGCTGCTACCCATTTCTCTTCCAGCTTTCCCTGGAAAGAAGTGTGCCCAGCTTTATGCTTGGAGATGCAGAGATGACAGTGGTAGATGCAGCGGAGACTGGAACTACAGAGTGCAGCCGAGAGTTTCTGCTGCTTTGACGTGAGGCAAGGGGAAATGAAAGTGCAGCCCAGCAGAGGCTTTGACTGCTGGAGCCTTTTTCTTTGGCAGCAGCTGCTGCAAGTGGGCAAGGGAGCTGCGAGAGTGAACAAGGGGACGGTCGGTCTATGGGAGAAGGAAGCTGCCGAGGCGCAGTGTGTTGCGCTCAGTTTCAAGGCTGCCTGGAGGAGGGGGGGTGCTTGAAGAACGCCTTCTTTCTGGACGCCTCCTTCTGCCTGTGCTCCAGCTGCATGCACTCTGCAGCACGGAAGGTTTAAGAACCTGCTTCTGGCCAGCTTGTGTCCAGGAGTGCAAGGGCTGCGCCTTCCTTCCTGAAGCAGCCAGAGCATTCTCAGCTGAATGTGCTTGTGAAGCAGCTCTTGGCTGGACATGTGAAAGTCGCTCCCCTGAGTACACGAGCCCGGTGCCCAGCTGCTTGCTTCTTCGCCTTCTGTGCTCTGGAGAGAAGTGAAGCCCAGGCATGGCTTGGAGCTTTGCCGCTCTTCAGCGTGAGTACTGCACGCAGCCACAGTGTGCTGTGCAGGGATTTTCCTCAGCTCGACGGACAAGCATTTTCTTGCTGTTTCACCGAGTCCAAACTGTCCGTGTAGCTCTCGCTCAGCGAACTGCGTCAGGAGAGAAACACTTGCTGGAGTAGCTCTTCGCTGCGCAAGACTTTCAGCACAGCACCCCAATTCGGGCAAGGAGCAGGAGAAAGGAAGAGCATCTTTTCGTCCTGGCACGTTCTTCTGGGCGACACGCCTATCCGCCTCTTGGCTCCCTGCAAGGCTGTAAGCTTGGCGGTGCTACTGGCAAGTGGGAAGGCAAGGGGCAGAGAGCACCGCGATCTGTGCACCGCGCGCTGTGCAGGCTGTAAAGGAAAGAGGGCTACCACCAGGCTGTGCTGCAAATACAGCTTTGCACGCGACGCGGGTAAGCTCCGGGGAAGCTTGTTGACCTAAAAGTGTTCTCTGTGCCAGACAGAGCTGAGACTCTTTCCCTTTACATTTGGACGAGAAAAAAGACCGAGTATGCTGGTGTATGTCGCTGCGAGGGAAAGTGCATAGCCCAGGCGTGCTTCGGCAGAAGCAGTCGGCTGCAGCACTTGGCTGCCGGCAGAGTGCTCTGTGCGCCAAGTAGACGATGGTTCGACTCCGGCAGAATGAAAGCACGACACGGTAAGAAGAGCATAAGAATGAAGGCAGGGCACGGAGCTGCTGTGCGCATGGCACTGGCTGCAAGAGGAAGCGTGGCTGTCCCTCGCTTCTTTGCCGGATTCACGTTAGCCCTCGTAAACAGAAAGTTCAACTTGCAGCTACTTGTGCTGCTACCCATTTCTCTTCCAGCTTTCCCTGGAAAGAAGTGTGCCCAGCTTTATGCTTGGAGATGCAGAGATGACAGTGGTAGATGCAGCGGAGACTGGAACTACAGAGTGCAGCCGAGAGTTTCTGCTGCTTTGACGTGAGGCAAGGGGAAATGAAAGTGCAGCCCAGCAGAGGCTTTGACTGCTGGAGCCTTTTTCTTTGGCAGCAGCTGCTGCAAGTGGGCAAGGGAGCTGCGAGAGTGAACAAGGGGACGGTCGGTCTATGGGAGAAGGAAGCTGCCGAGGCGCAGTGTGTTGCGCTCAGTTTCAAGGCTGCCTGGAGGAGGGGGGGGTACTTGAAGAACGCCTTCTTTCTGGACGCCTCCTTCTGCCTGTGCTCCAGCTGCATGCACTCTGCAGCACGGAAGGTTTAAGAACCTGCTTCTGGCCAGCTTGTGTCCAGGAGTGCAAGGGCTGCGCCTTCCTTCCTGAAGCAGCCAGAGCATTCTCAGCTGAATGTGCTTGTGAAGCAGCTCTTGGCTGGACATGTGAAAGTCGCTCCCCTGAGTACACGAGCCCGGTGCCCAGCTGCTTGCTTCTTCGCCTTCTGTGCTCTGGAGAGAAGTGAAGCCCAGGCATGGCTTGGAGCTTTGCCGCTCTTCAGCGTGAGTACTGCACGCAGCCACAGTGTGCTGTGCAGGGATTTTCCTCAGCTCGACGGACAAGCATTTTCTTGCTGTTTCAGCGAGTCCAAACTGTCCGTGTAGCTCTCGCTCAGCGAACTGCGTCAGGAGAGAAACACTTGCTGGAGTAGCTCTTCGCTGCGCAAGACTTTCAGCACAGCACCCCAATTCGGGCAAGGAGCAGGAGAAAGGAAGAGCATCTTTTCGTCCTGGCACGTTCTTCTGGGCGACACGCCTATCCGCCTCTTGGCTCCCTGCAAGGCTGTAAGCTTGGCGGTGCTACTGGCAAGTGGGAAGGCAGGGGCAGAGAGCACCGCGATCTGTGCACCGCGCGCTGTGCAGGCTGTAAAGGAAAGAGGGCTACCACCAGGCTGTGCTGCAAATACAGCTTTGCACGCGACGCGGGTAAGCTCCGGGGAAGCTTGTTGACCTAAAAGTGTTCTCTGTGCCAGACAGAGCTGAGACTCTTTCCCTTTACATTTGGACGAGAAAAAAGACCGAGTATGCTGGTGTATGTCGCTGCGAGGGAAAGTGCATAGCCCAGGCGTGCTTCGGCAGAAGCAGTCGGCTGCAGCACTTGGCTGCCGGCAGAGTGCTCTGTGCGCCAAGTAGACGATGGTTCGACTCCGGCAGAATGAAAGCACGACACGGTAAGAAGAGCATAAGAATGAAGGCAGGGCACGGAGCTGCTGTGCGCATGGCACTGGCTGCAAGAGGAAGCGTGGCTGTCCCTCGCTTCTTTGCCGGATTCACGTTAGCCCTCGTAAACAGAAAGTTCAACTTGCAGCTACTTGTGCTGCTACCCATTTCTCTTCCAGCTTTCCCTGGAAAGAAGTGTGCCCAGCTTTATGCTTGGAGATGCAGAGATGACAGTGGTAGATGCAGCGGAGACTGGAACTACAGAGTGCAGCCGAGAGTTTCTGCTGCTTTGACGTGAGGCAAGGGGAAATGAAAGTGCAGCCCAGCAGAGGCTTTGACTGCTGGAGCCTTTTTCTTTGGCAGCAGCTGCTGCAAGTGGGCAAGGGAGCTGCGAGAGTGAACAAGGGGACGGTCGGTCTATGGGAGAAGGAAGCTGCCGAGGCGCAGTGTGTTGCGCTCAGTTTCAAGGCTGCCTGGAGGAGGGGGGGTGCTTGAAGAAGGCCTTCTTTCTGGACGCCTCCTTCTGCCTGTGCTCCAGCTGCATGCACTCTGCAGCACGGAAGGTTTAAGAACCTGCTTCTGGCCAGCTTGTGTCCAGGAGTGCAAGGGCTGCGCCTTCCTTCCTGAAGCAGCCAGAGCATTCTCAGCTGAATGTGCTTGTGAAGCAGCTCTTGGCTGGACATGTGAAAGTCGCTCCCCTGAGTACACGAGCCCGGTGCCCAGCTGCTTGCTTCTTCGCCTTCTGTGCTCTGGAGAGAAGTGAAGCCCAGGCATGGCTTGGAGCTTTGCCGCTCTTCAGCGTGAGTACTGCACGCAGCCACAGTGTGCTGTGCAGGGATTTTCCTCAGCTCGACGGACAAGCATTTTCTTGCTGTTTCAGCGAGTCCAAACTGTCCGTGTAGCTCTCGCTCAGCGAACTGCGTCAGGAGAGAAACACTTGCTGGAGTAGCTCTTCGCTGCGCAAGACTTTCAGCACAGCACCCCAATTCGGGCAAGGAGCAGGAGAAAGGAAGAGCATCTTTTCGTCCTGGCACGTTCTTCTGGGCGACACGCCTATCCGCCTCTTGGCTCCCTGCAAGGCTGTAAGCTTGGCGGTGCTACTGGCAAGTGGGAAGGCAAGGGGCAGAGAGCACCGCGATCTGTGCACCGCGCGCTGTGCAGGCTGTAAAGGAAAGAGGGCTACCACCAGGCTGTGCTGCAAATACAGCTTTGCACGCGACGCGGGTAAGCTCCGGGGAAGCTTGTTGACCTAAAAGTGTTCTCTGTGCCAGACAGAGCTGAGACTCTTTCCCTTTACATTTGGACGAGAAAAAAGACCGAGTATGCTGGTGTATGTCGCTGCGAGGGAAAGTGCATAGCCCAGGCGTGCTTCGGCAGAAGCAGTCGGCTGCAGCACTTGGCTGCCGGCAGAGTGCTCTGTGCGCCAAGTAGACGATGGTTCGACTCCGGCAGAATGAAAGCACGACACGGTAAGAAGAGCATAAGAATGAAGGCAGGGCACGGAGCTGCTGTGCGCATGGCACTGGCTGCAAGAGGAAGCGTGGCTGTCCCTCGCTTCTTTGCCGGATTCACGTTAGCCCTCGTAAACAGAAAGTTCAACTTGCAGCTACTTGTGCTGCTACCCATTTCTCTTCCAGCTTTCCCTGGAAAGAAGTGTGCCCAGCTTTATGCTTGGAGATGCAGAGATGACAGTGGTAGATGCAGCGGAGACTGGAACTACAGAGTGCAGCCGAGAGTTTCTGCTGCTTTGACGTGAGGCAAGGGGAAATGAAAGTGCAGCCCAGCAGAGGCTTTGACTGCTGGAGCCTTTTTCTTTGGCAGCAGCTGCTGCAAGTGGGCAAGGGAGCTGCGAGAGTGAACAAGGGGACGGTCGGTCTATGGGAGAAGGAAGCTGCCGAGGCGCAGTGTGTTGCGCTCAGTTTCAAGGCTGCCTGGAGGAGGGGGGGGTGCTTGAAGAAGGCCTTCTTTCTGGACGCCTCCTTCTGCCTGTGCTCCAGCTGCATGCACTCTGCAGCACGGAAGGTTTAAGAACCTGCTTCTGGCCAGCTTGTGTCCAGGAGTGCAAGGGCTGCGCCTTCCTTCCTGAAGCAGCCAGAGCATTCTCAGCTGAATGTGCTTGTGAAGCAGCTCTTGGCTGGACATGTGAAAGTCGGTCCCCTGAGTACACGAGCCCGGTGCCCAGCTGCTTGCTTCTTCGCCTTCTGTGCTCTGGAGAGAAGTGAAGCCCAGGCATGGCTTGGAGCTTTGCCGCTCTTCAGCGTGAGTACTGCACGCAGCCACAGTGTGCTGTGCAGGGATTTTCCTCAGCTCGACGGACAAGCATTTTCTTGCTGTTTCAGCGAGTCCAAACTGTCCGTGTAGCTCTCGCTCAGCGAACTGCGTCAGGAGAGAAACACTTGCTGGAGTAGCTCTTCGCTGCGCAAGACTTTCAGCACAGCACCCCAATTCGGGCAAGGAGCAGGAGAAAGGAAGAGCATCTTTTCGTCCTGGCACGTTCTTCTGGGCGACACGCCTATCCGCCTCTTGGCTCCCTGCAAGGCTGTAAGCTTGGCGGTGCTACTGGCAAGTGGGAAGGCAGGGGCAGAGAGCACCGCGATCTGTGCACCGCGCGCTGTGCAGGCTGTAAAGGAAAGAGGGCTACCACCAGGCTGTGCTGCAAATACAGCTTTGCACGCGACGCGGGTAAGCTCCGGGGAAGCTTGTTGACCTAAAAGTGTTCTCTGTGCCAGACAGAGCTGAGACTCTTTCCCTTTACATTTGGACGAGAAAAAAGACCGAGTATGCTGGTGTATGTCGCTGCGAGGGAAAGTGCATAGCCCAGGCGTGCTTCGGCAGAAGCAGTCGGCTGCAGCACTTGGCTGCCGGCAGAGTGCTCTGTGCGCCAAGTAGACGATGGTTCGACTCCGGCAGAATGAAAGCACGACACGGTAAGAAGAGCATAAGAATGAAGGCAGGGCACGGAGCTGCTGTGCGCATGGCACTGGCTGCAAGAGGAAGCGTGGCTGTCCCTCGCTTCTTTGCCGGATTCACGTTAGCCCTCGTAAACAGAAAGTTCAACTTGCAGCTACTTGTGCTGCTACCCATTTCTCTTCCAGCTTTCCCTGGAAAGAAGTGTGCCCAGCTTTATGCTTGGAGATGCAGAGATGACAGTGGTAGATGCAGCGGAGACTGGAACTACAGAGTGCAGCCGAGAGTTTCTGCTGCTTTGACGTGAGGCAAGGGGAAATGAAAGTGCAGCCCAGCAGAGGCTTTGACTGCTGGAGCCTTTTTCTTTGGCAGCAGCTGCTGCAAGTGGGCAAGGGAGCTGCGAGAGTGAACAAGGGGACGGTCGGTCTATGGGAGAAGGAAGCTGCCGAGGCGCAGTGTGTTGCGCTCAGTTTC
Source organism: Coloeus monedula (assembly GCF_965178545.1). Classification (NCBI taxonomy): domain Eukaryota; kingdom Metazoa; phylum Chordata; class Aves; order Passeriformes; family Corvidae; genus Coloeus; species Coloeus monedula. The sequence continues at coordinate 65,102 of NW_028120544.1, forward strand.
AAGGCTGCCTGGAGGAGGGGGGGGTACTTGAAGAACGCCTTCTTTCTGGACGCCTCCTTCTGCCTGTGCTCCAGCTGCATGCACTCTGCAGCACGGAAGGTTTAAGAACCTGCTTCTGGCCAGCTTGTGTCCAGGAGTGCAAGGGCTGCGCCTTCCTTCCTGAAGCAGCCAGAGCATTCTCAGCTGAATGTGCTTGTGAAGCAGCTCTTGGCTGGACATGTGAAAGTCGGTCCCCTGAGTACACGAGCCCGGTGCCCAGCTGCTTGCTTCTTCGCCTTCTGTGCTCTGGAGAGAAGTGAAGCCCAGGCATGGCTTGGAGCTTTGCCGCTCTTCAGCGTGAGTACTGCACGCAGCCACAGTGTGCTGTGCAGGGATTTTCCTCAGCTCGACGGACAAGCATTTTCTTGCTGTTTCAGCGAGTCCAAACTGTCCGTGTAGCTCTCGCTCAGCGAACTGCGTCAGGAGAGAAACACTTGCTGGAGTAGCTCTTCGCTGCGCAAGACTTTCAGCACAGCACCCCAATTCGGGCAAGGAGCAGGAGAAAGGAAGAGCATCTTTTCGTCCTGGCACGTTCTTCTGGGCGACACGCCTATCCGCCTCTTGGCTCCCTGCAAGGCTGTAAGCTTGGCGGTGCTACTGGCAAGTGGGAAGGCAGGGGCAGAGAGCACCGCGATCTGTGCACCGCGCGCTGTGCAGGCTGTAAAGGAAAGAGGGCTACCACCAGGCTGTGCTGCAAATACAGCTTTGCACGCGACGCGGGTAAGCTCCGGGGAAGCTTGTTGACCTAAAAGTGTTCTCTGTGCCAGACAGAGCTGAGACTCTTTCCCTTTACATTTGGACGAGAAAAAAGACCGAGTATGCTGGTGTATGTCGCTGCGAGGGAAAGTGCATAGCCCAGGCGTGCTTCGGCAGAAGCAGTCGGCTGCAGCACTTGGCTGCCGGCAGAGTGCTCTGTGCGCCAAGTAGACGATGGTTCGACTCCGGCAGAATGAAAGCACGACACGGTAAGAAGAGCATAAGAATGAAGGCAGGGCACGGAGCTGCTGTGCGCATGGCACTGGCTGCAAGAGGAAGCGTGGCTGTCCCTCGCTTCTTTGCCGGATTCACGTTAGCCCTCGTAAACAGAAAGTTCAACTTGCAGCTACTTGTGCTGCTACCCATTTCTCTTCCAGCTTTCCCTGGAAAGAAGTGTGCCCAGCTTTATGCTTGGAGATGCAGAGATGACAGTGGTAGATGCAGCGGAGACTGGAACTACAGAGTGCAGCCGAGAGTTTCTGCTGCTTTGACGTGAGGCAAGGGGAAATGAAAGTGCAGCCCAGCAGAGGCTTTGACTGCTGGAGCCTTTTTCTTTGGCAGCAGCTGCTGCAAGTGGGCAAGGGAGCTGCGAGAGTGAACAAGGGGACGGTCGGTCTATGGGAGAAGGAAGCTGCCGAGGCGCAGTGTGTTGCGCTCAGTTTCAAGGCTGCCTGGAGGAGGGGGGGGTACTTGAAGAACGCCTTCTTTCTGGACGCCTCCTTCTGCCTGTGCTCCAGCTGCATGCACTCTGCAGCACGGAAGGTTTAAGAACCTGCTTCTGGCCAGCTTGTGTCCAGGAGTGCAAGGGCTGCGCCTTCCTTCCTGAAGCAGCCAGAGCATTCTCAGCTGAATGTGCTTGTGAAGCAGCTCTTGGCTGGACATGTGAAAGTCGCTCCCCTGAGTACACGAGCCCGGTGCCCAGCTGCTTGCTTCTTCGCCTTCTGTGCTCTGGAGAGAAGTGAAGCCCAGGCATGGCTTGGAGCTTTGCCGCTCTTCAGCGTGAGTACTGCACGCAGCCACAGTGTGCTGTGCAGGGATTTTCCTCAGCTCGACGGACAAGCATTTTCTTGCTGTTTCACCGAGTCCAAACTGTCCGTGTAGCTCTCGCTCAGCGAACTGCGTCAGGAGAGAAACACTTGCTGGAGTAGCTCTTCGCTGCGCAAGACTTTCAGCACAGCACCCCAATTCGGGCAAGGAGCAGGAGAAAGGAAGAGCATCTTTTCGTCCTGGCACGTTCTTCTGGGCGACACGCCTATCCGCCTCTTGGCTCCCTGCAAGGCTGTAAGCTTGGCGGTGCTACTGGCAAGTGGGAAGGCAGGGGCAGAGAGCACCGCGATCTGTGCACCGCGCGCTGTGCAGGCTGTAAAGGAAAGAGGGCTACCACCAGGCTGTGCTGCAAATACAGCTTTGCACGCGACGCGGGTAAGCTCCGGGGAAGCTTGTTGACCTAAAAGTGTTCTCTGTGCCAGACAGAGCTGAGACTCTTTCCCTTTACATTTGGACGAGAAAAAAGACCGAGTATGCTGGTGTATGTCGCTGCGAGGGAAAGTGCATAGCCCAGGCGTGCTTCGGCAGAAGCAGTCGGCTGCAGCACTTGGCTGCCGGCAGAGTGCTCTGTGCGCCAAGTAGACGATGGTTCGACTCCGGCAGAATGAAAGCACGACACGGTAAGAAGAGCATAAGAATGAAGGCAGGGCACGGAGCTGCTGTGCGCATGGCACTGGCTGCAAGAGGAAGCGTGGCTGTCCCTCGCTTCTTTGCCGGATTCACGTTAGCCCTCGTAAACAGAAAGTTCAACTTGCAGCTACTTGTGCTGCTACCCATTTCTCTTCCAGCTTTCCCTGGAAAGAAGTGTGCCCAGCTTTATGCTTGGAGATGCAGAGATGACAGTGGTAGATGCAGCGGAGACTGGAACTACAGAGTGCAGCCGAGAGTTTCTGCTGCTTTGACGTGAGGCAAGGGGAAATGAAAGTGCAGCCCAGCAGAGGCTTTGACTGCTGGAGCCTTTTTCTTTGGCAGCAGCTGCTGCAAGTGGGCAAGGGAGCTGCGAGAGTGAACAAGGGGACGGTCGGTCTATGGGAGAAGGAAGCTGCCGAGGCGCAGTGTGTTGCGCTCAGTTTCAAGGCTGCCTGGAGGAGGGGGGGTGCTTGAAGAACGCCTTCTTTCTGGACGCCTCCTTCTGCCTGTGCTCCAGCTGCATGCACTCTGCAGCACGGAAGGTTTAAGAACCTGCTTCTGGCCAGCTTGTGTCCAGGAGTGCAAGGGCTGCGCCTTCCTTCCTGAAGCAGCCAGAGCATTCTCAGCTGAATGTGCTTGTGAAGCAGCTCTTGGCTGGACATGTGAAAGTCGCTCCCCTGAGTACACGAGCCCGGTGCCCAGCTGCTTGCTTCTTCGCCTTCTGTGCTCTGGAGAGAAGTGAAGCCCAGGCATGGCTTGGAGCTTTGCCGCTCTTCAGCGTGAGTACTGCACGCAGCCACAGTGTGCTGTGCAGGGATTTTCCTCAGCTCGACGGACAAGCATTTTCTTGCTGTTTCACCGAGTCCAAACTGTCCGTGTAGCTCTCGCTCAGCGAACTGCGTCAGGAGAGAAACACTTGCTGGAGTAGCTCTTCGCTGCGCAAGACTTTCAGCACAGCACCCCAATTCGGGCAAGGAGCAGGAGAAAGGAAGAGCATCTTTTCGTCCTGGCACGTTCTTCTGGGCGACACGCCTATCCGCCTCTTGGCTCCCTGCAAGGCTGTAAGCTTGGCGGTGCTACTGGCAAGTGGGAAGGCAAGGGGCAGAGAGCACCGCGATCTGTGCACCGCGCGCTGTGCAGGCTGTAAAGGAAAGAGGGCTACCACCAGGCTGTGCTGCAAATACAGCTTTGCACGCGACGCGGGTAAGCTCCGGGGAAGCTTGTTGACCTAAAAGTGTTCTCTGTGCCAGACAGAGCTGAGACTCTTTCCCTTTACATTTGGACGAGAAAAAAGACCGAGTATGCTGGTGTATGTCGCTGCGAGGGAAAGTGCATAGCCCAGGCGTGCTTCGGCAGAAGCAGTCGGCTGCAGCACTTGGCTGCCGGCAGAGTGCTCTGTGCGCCAAGTAGACGATGGTTCGACTCCGGCAGAATGAAAGCACGACACGGTAAGAAGAGCATAAGAATGAAGGCAGGGCACGGAGCTGCTGTGCGCATGGCACTGGCTGCAAGAGGAAGCGTGGCTGTCCCTCGCTTCTTTGCCGGATTCACGTTAGCCCTCGTAAACAGAAAGTTCAACTTGCAGCTACTTGTGCTGCTACCCATTTCTCTTCCAGCTTTCCCTGGAAAGAAGTGTGCCCAGCTTTATGCTTGGAGATGCAGAGATGACAGTGGTAGATGCAGCGGAGACTGGAACTACAGAGTGCAGCCGAGAGTTTCTGCTGCTTTGACGTGAGGCAAGGGGAAATGAAAGTGCAGCCCAGCAGAGGCTTTGACTGCTGGAGCCTTTTTCTTTGGCAGCAGCTGCTGCAAGTGGGCAAGGGAGCTGCGAGAGTGAACAAGGGGACGGTCGGTCTATGGGAGAAGGAAGCTGCCGAGGCGCAGTGTGTTGCGCTCAGTTTCAAGGCTGCCTGGAGGAGGGGGGGGTACTTGAAGAACGCCTTCTTTCTGGACGCCTCCTTCTGCCTGTGCTCCAGCTGCATGCACTCTGCAGCACGGAAGGTTTAAGAACCTGCTTCTGGCCAGCTTGTGTCCAGGAGTGCAAGGGCTGCGCCTTCCTTCCTGAAGCAGCCAGAGCATTCTCAGCTGAATGTGCTTGTGAAGCAGCTCTTGGCTGGACATGTGAAAGTCGCTCCCCTGAGTACACGAGCCCGGTGCCCAGCTGCTTGCTTCTTCGCCTTCTGTGCTCTGGAGAGAAGTGAAGCCCAGGCATGGCTTGGAGCTTTGCCGCTCTTCAGCGTGAGTACTGCACGCAGCCACAGTGTGCTGTGCAGGGATTTTCCTCAGCTCGACGGACAAGCATTTTCTTGCTGTTTCAGCGAGTCCAAACTGTCCGTGTAGCTCTCGCTCAGCGAACTGCGTCAGGAGAGAAACACTTGCTGGAGTAGCTCTTCGCTGCGCAAGACTTTCAGCACAGCACCCCAATTCGGGCAAGGAGCAGGAGAAAGGAAGAGCATCTTTTCGTCCTGGCACGTTCTTCTGGGCGACACGCCTATCCGCCTCTTGGCTCCCTGCAAGGCTGTAAGCTTGGCGGTGCTACTGGCAAGTGGGAAGGCAGGGGCAGAGAGCACCGCGATCTGTGCACCGCGCGCTGTGCAGGCTGTAAAGGAAAGAGGGCTACCACCAGGCTGTGCTGCAAATACAGCTTTGCACGCGACGCGGGTAAGCTCCGGGGAAGCTTGTTGACCTAAAAGTGTTCTCTGTGCCAGACAGAGCTGAGACTCTTTCCCTTTACATTTGGACGAGAAAAAAGACCGAGTATGCTGGTGTATGTCGCTGCGAGGGAAAGTGCATAGCCCAGGCGTGCTTCGGCAGAAGCAGTCGGCTGCAGCACTTGGCTGCCGGCAGAGTGCTCTGTGCGCCAAGTAGACGATGGTTCGACTCCGGCAGAATGAAAGCACGACACGGTAAGAAGAGCATAAGAATGAAGGCAGGGCACGGAGCTGCTGTGCGCATGGCACTGGCTGCAAGAGGAAGCGTGGCTGTCCCTCGCTTCTTTGCCGGATTCACGTTAGCCCTCGTAAACAGAAAGTTCAACTTGCAGCTACTTGTGCTGCTACCCATTTCTCTTCCAGCTTTCCCTGGAAAGAAGTGTGCCCAGCTTTATGCTTGGAGATGCAGAGATGACAGTGGTAGATGCAGCGGAGACTGGAACTACAGAGTGCAGCCGAGAGTTTCTGCTGCTTTGACGTGAGGCAAGGGGAAATGAAAGTGCAGCCCAGCAGAGGCTTTGACTGCTGGAGCCTTTTTCTTTGGCAGCAGCTGCTGCAAGTGGGCAAGGGAGCTGCGAGAGTGAACAAGGGGACGGTCGGTCTATGGGAGAAGGAAGCTGCCGAGGCGCAGTGTGTTGCGCTCAGTTTCAAGGCTGCCTGGAGGAGGGGGGGTGCTTGAAGAAGGCCTTCTTTCTGGACGCCTCCTTCTGCCTGTGCTCCAGCTGCATGCACTCTGCAGCACGGAAGGTTTAAGAACCTGCTTCTGGCCAGCTTGTGTCCAGGAGTGCAAGGGCTGCGCCTTCCTTCCTGAAGCAGCCAGAGCATTCTCAGCTGAATGTGCTTGTGAAGCAGCTCTTGGCTGGACATGTGAAAGTCGCTCCCCTGAGTACACGAGCCCGGTGCCCAGCTGCTTGCTTCTTCGCCTTCTGTGCTCTGGAGAGAAGTGAAGCCCAGGCATGGCTTGGAGCTTTGCCGCTCTTCAGCGTGAGTACTGCACGCAGCCACAGTGTGCTGTGCAGGGATTTTCCTCAGCTCGACGGACAAGCATTTTCTTGCTGTTTCAGCGAGTCCAAACTGTCCGTGTAGCTCTCGCTCAGCGAACTGCGTCAGGAGAGAAACACTTGCTGGAGTAGCTCTTCGCTGCGCAAGACTTTCAGCACAGCACCCCAATTCGGGCAAGGAGCAGGAGAAAGGAAGAGCATCTTTTCGTCCTGGCACGTTCTTCTGGGCGACACGCCTATCCGCCTCTTGGCTCCCTGCAAGGCTGTAAGCTTGGCGGTGCTACTGGCAAGTGGGAAGGCAAGGGGCAGAGAGCACCGCGATCTGTGCACCGCGCGCTGTGCAGGCTGTAAAGGAAAGAGGGCTACCACCAGGCTGTGCTGCAAATACAGCTTTGCACGCGACGCGGGTAAGCTCCGGGGAAGCTTGTTGACCTAAAAGTGTTCTCTGTGCCAGACAGAGCTGAGACTCTTTCCCTTTACATTTGGACGAGAAAAAAGACCGAGTATGCTGGTGTATGTCGCTGCGAGGGAAAGTGCATAGCCCAGGCGTGCTTCGGCAGAAGCAGTCGGCTGCAGCACTTGGCTGCCGGCAGAGTGCTCTGTGCGCCAAGTAGACGATGGTTCGACTCCGGCAGAATGAAAGCACGACACGGTAAGAAGAGCATAAGAATGAAGGCAGGGCACGGAGCTGCTGTGCGCATGGCACTGGCTGCAAGAGGAAGCGTGGCTGTCCCTCGCTTCTTTGCCGGATTCACGTTAGCCCTCGTAAACAGAAAGTTCAACTTGCAGCTACTTGTGCTGCTACCCATTTCTCTTCCAGCTTTCCCTGGAAAGAAGTGTGCCCAGCTTTATGCTTGGAGATGCAGAGATGACAGTGGTAGATGCAGCGGAGACTGGAAATACAGAGTGCAGCCGAGAGTTTCTGCTGCTTTGACGTGAGGCAAGGGGAAATGAAAGTGCAGCCCAGCAGAGGCTTTGACTGCTGGAGCCTTTTTCTTTGGCAGCAGCTGCTGCAAGTGGGCAAGGGAGCTGCGAGAGTGAACAAGGGGACGGTCGGTCTATGGGAGAAGGAAGCTGCCGAGGCGCAGTGTGTTGCGCTCAGTTTCAAGGCTGCCTGGAGGAGGGGGGGGTACTTGAAGAACGCCTTCTTTCTGGACGCCTCCTTCTGCCTGTGCTCCAGCTGCATGCACTCTGCAGCACGGAAGGTTTAAGAACCTGCTTCTGGCCAGCTTGTGTCCAGGAGTGCAAGGGCTGCGCCTTCCTTCCTGAAGCAGCCAGAGCATTCTCAGCTGAATGTGCTTGTGAAGCAGCTCTTGGCTGGACATGTGAAAGTCGGTCCCCTGAGTACACGAGCCCGGTGCCCAGCTGCTTGCTTCTTCGCCTTCTGTGCTCTGGAGAGAAGTGAAGCCCAGGCATGGCTTGGAGCTTTGCCGCTCTTCAGCGTGAGTACTGCACGCAGCCACAGTGTGCTGTGCAGGGATTTTCCTCAGCTCGACGGACAAGCATTTTCTTGCTGTTTCAGCGAGTCCAAACTGTCCGTGTAGCTCTCGCTCAGCGAACTGCGTCAGGAGAGAAACACTTGCTGGAGTAGCTCTTCGCTGCGCAAGACTTTCAGCACAGCACCCCAATTCGGGCAAGGAGCAGGAGAAAGGAAGAGCATCTTTTCGTCCTGGCACGTTCTTCTGGGCGACACGCCTATCCGCCTCTTGGCTCCCTGCAAGGCTGTAAGCTTGGCGGTGCTACTGGCAAGTGGGAAGGCAGGGGCAGAGAGCACCGCGATCTGTGCACCGCGCGCTGTGCAGGCTGTAAAGGAAAGAGGGCTACCACCAGGCTGTGCTGCAAATACAGCTTTGCACGCGACGCGGGTAAGCTCCGGGGAAGCTTGTTGACCTAAAAGTGTTCTCTGTGCCAGACAGAGCTGAGACTCTTTCCCTTTACATTTGGACGAGAAAAAAGACCGAGTATGCTGGTGTATGTCGCTGCGAGGGAAAGTGCATAGCCCAGGCGTGCTTCGGCAGAAGCAGTCGGCTGCAGCACTTGGCTGCCGGCAGAGTGCTCTGTGCGCCAAGTAGACGATGGTTCGACTCCGGCAGAATGAAAGCACGACACGGTAAGAAGAGCATAAGAATGAAGGCAGGGCACGGAGCTGCTGTGCGCATGGCACTGGCTGCAAGAGGAAGCGTGGCTGTCCCTCGCTTCTTTGCCGGATTCACGTTAGCCCTCGTAAACAGAAAGTTCAACTTGCAGCTACTTGTGCTGCTACCCATTTCTCTTCCAGCTTTCCCTGGAAAGAAGTGTGCCCAGCTTTATGCTTGGAGATGCAGAGATGACAGTGGTAGATGCAGCGGAGACTGGAAATACAGAGTGCAGCCGAGAGTTTCTGCTGCTTTGACGTGAGGCAAGGGGAAATGAAAGTGCAGCCCAGCAGAGGCTTTGACTGCTGGAGCCTTTTTCTTTGGCAGCAGCTGCTGCAAGTGGGCAAGGGAGCTGCGAGAGTGAACAAGGGGACGGTCGGTCTATGGGAGAAGGAAGCTGCCGAGGCGCAGTGTGTTGCGCTCAGTTTCAAGGCTGCCTGGAGGAGGGGGGGGTACTTGAAGAACGCCTTCTTTCTGGACGCCTCCTTCTGCCTGTGCTCCAGCTGCATGCACTCTGCAGCACGGAAGGTTTAAGAACCTGCTTCTGGCCAGCTTGTGTCCAGGAGTGCAAGGGCTGCGCCTTCCTTCCTGAAGCAGCCAGAGCATTCTCAGCTGAATGTGCTTGTGAAGCAGCTCTTGGCTGGACATGTGAAAGTCGCTCCCCTGAGTACACGAGCCCGGTGCCCAGCTGCTTGCTTCTTCGCCTTCTGTGCTCTGGAGAGAAGTGAAGCCCAGGCATGGCTTGGAGCTTTGCCGCTCTTCAGCGTGAGTACTGCACGCAGCCACAGTGTGCTGTGCAGGGATTTTCCTCAGCTCGACGGACAAGCATTTTCTTGCTGTTTCAGCGAGTCCAAACTGTCCGTGTAGCTCTCGCTCAGCGAACTGCGTCAGGAGAGAAACACTTGCTGGAGTAGCTCTTCGCTGCGCAAGACTTTCAGCACAGCACCCCAATTCGGGCAAGGAGCAGGAGAAAGGAAGAGCATCTTTTCGTCCTGGCACGTTCTTCTGGGCGACACGCCTATCCGCCTCTTGGCTCCCTGCAAGGCTGTAAGCTTGGCGGTGCTACTGGCAAGTGGGAAGGCAGGGGCAGAGAGCACCGCGATCTGTGCACCGCGCGCTGTGCAGGCTGTAAAGGAAAGAGGGCTACCACCAGGCTGTGCTGCAAATACAGCTTTGCACGCGACGCGGGTAAGCTCCGGGGAAGCTTGTTGACCTAAAAGTGTTCTCTGTGCCAGACAGAGCTGAGACTCTTTCCCTTTACATTTGGACGAGAAAAAAGACCGAGTATGCTGGTGTATGTCGCTGCGAGGGAAAGTGCATAGCCCAGGCGTGCTTCGGCAGAAGCAGTCGGCTGCAGCACTTGGCTGCCGGCAGAGTGCTCTGTGCGCCAAGTAGACGATGGTTCGACTCCGGCAGAATGAAAGCACGACACGGTAAGAAGAGCATAAGAATGAAGGCAGGGCACGGAGCTGCTGTGCGCATGGCACTGGCTGCAAGAGGAAGCGTGGCTGTCCCTCGCTTCTTTGCCGGATTCACGTTAGCCCTCGTAAACAGAAAGTTCAACTTGCAGCTACTTGTGCTGCTACCCATTTCTCTTCCAGCTTTCCCTGGAAAGAAGTGTGCCCAGCTTTATGCTTGGAGATGCAGAGATGACAGTGGTAGATGCAGCGGAGACTGGAACTACAGAGTGCAGCCGAGAGTTTCTGCTGCTTTGACGTGAGGCAAGGGGAAATGAAAGTGCAGCCCAGCAGAGGCTTTGACTGCTGGAGCCTTTTTCTTTGGCAGCAGCTGCTGCAAGTGGGCAAGGGAGCTGCGAGAGTGAACAAGGGGACGGTCGGTCTATGGGAGAAGGAAGCTGCCGAGGCGCAGTGTGTTGCGCTCAGTTTCAAGGCTGCCTGGAGGAGGGGGGGTGCTTGAAGAACGCCTTCTTTCTGGACGCCTCCTTCTGCCTGTGCTCCAGCTGCATGCACTCTGCAGCACGGAAGGTTTAAGAACCTGCTTCTGGCCAGCTTGTGTCCAGGAGTGCAAGGGCTGCGCCTTCCTTCCTGAAGCAGCCAGAGCATTCTCAGCTGAATGTGCTTGTGAAGCAGCTCTTGGCTGGACATGTGAAAGTCGCTCCCCTGAGTACACGAGCCCGGTGCCCAGCTGCTTGCTTCTTCGCCTTCTGTGCTCTGGAGAGAAGTGAAGCCCAGGCATGGCTTGGAGCTTTGCCGCTCTTCAGCGTGAGTACTGCACGCAGCCACAGTGTGCTGTGCAGGGATTTTCCTCAGCTCGACGGACAAGCATTTTCTTGCTGTTTCACCGAGTCCAAACTGTCCGTGTAGCTCTCGCTCAGCGAACTGCGTCAGGAGAGAAACACTTGCTGGAGTAGCTCTTCGCTGCGCAAGACTTTCAGCACAGCACCCCAATTCGGGCAAGGAGCAGGAGAAAGGAAGAGCATCTTTTCGTCCTGGCACGTTCTTCTGGGCGACACGCCTATCCGCCTCTTGGCTCCCTGCAAGGCTGTAAGCTTGGCGGTGCTACTGGCAAGTGGGAAGGCAAGGGGCAGAGAGCACCGCGATCTGTGCACCGCGCGCTGTGCAGGCTGTAAAGGAAAGAGGGCTACCACCAGGCTGTGCTGCAAATACAGCTTTGCACGCGACGCGGGTAAGCTCCGGGGAAGCTTGTTGACCTAAAAGTGTTCTCTGTGCCAGACAGAGCTGAGACTCTTTCCCTTTACATTTGGACGAGAAAAAAGACCGAGTATGCTGGTGTATGTCGCTGCGAGGGAAAGTGCATAGCCCAGGCGTGCTTCGGCAGAAGCAGTCGGCTGCAGCACTTGGCTGCCGGCAGAGTGCTCTGTGCGCCAAGTAGACGATGGTTCGACTCCGGCAGAATGAAAGCACGACACGGTAAGAAGAGCATAAGAATGAAGGCAGGGCACGGAGCTGCTGTGCGCATGGCACTGGCTGCAAGAGGAAGCGTGGCTGTCCCTCGCTTCTTTGCCGGATTCACGTTAGCCCTCGTAAACAGAAAGTTCAACTTGCAGCTACTTGTGCTGCTACCCATTTCTCTTCCAGCTTTCCCTGGAAAGAAGTGTGCCCAGCTTTATGCTTGGAGATGCAGAGATGACAGTGGTAGATGCAGCGGAGACTGGAACTACAGAGTGCAGCCGAGAGTTTCTGCTGCTTTGACGTGAGGCAAGGGGAAATGAAAGTGCAGCCCAGCAGAGGCTTTGACTGCTGGAGCCTTTTTCTTTGGCAGCAGCTGCTGCAAGTGGGCAAGGGAGCTGCGAGAGTGAACAAGGGGACGGTCGGTCTATGGGAGAAGGAAGCTGCCGAGGCGCAGTGTGTTGCGCTCAGTTTCAAGGCTGCCTGGAGGAGGGGGGGGTACTTGAAGAACGCCTTCTTTCTGGACGCCTCCTTCTGCCTGTGCTCCAGCTGCATGCACTCTGCAGCACGGAAGGTTTAAGAACCTGCTTCTGGCCAGCTTGTGTCCAGGAGTGCAAGGGCTGCGCCTTCCTTCCTGAAGCAGCCAGAGCATTCTCAGCTGAATGTGCTTGTGAAGCAGCTCTTGGCTGGACATGTGAAAGTCGCTCCCCTGAGTACACGAGCCCGGTGCCCAGCTGCTTGCTTCTTCGCCTTCTGTGCTCTGGAGAGAAGTGAAGCCCAGGCATGGCTTGGAGCTTTGCCGCTCTTCAGCGTGAGTACTGCACGCAGCCACAGTGTGCTGTGCAGGGATTTTCCTCAGCTCGACGGACAAGCATTTTCTTGCTGTTTCAGCGAGTCCAAACTGTCCGTGTAGCTCTCGCTCAGCGAACTGCGTCAGGAGAGAAACACTTGCTGGAGTAGCTCTTCGCTGCGCAAGACTTTCAGCACAGCACCCCAATTCGGGCAAGGAGCAGGAGAAAGGAAGAGCATCTTTTCGTCCTGGCACGTTCTTCTGGGCGACACGCCTATCCGCCTCTTGGCTCCCTGCAAGGCTGTAAGCTTGGCGGTGCTACTGGCAAGTGGGAAGGCAAGGGGCAGAGAGCACCGCGATCTGTGCACCGCGCGCTGTGCAGGCTGTAAAGGAAAGAGGGCTACCACCAGGCTGTGCTGCAAATACAGCTTTGCACGCGACGCGGGTAAGCTCCGGGGAAGCTTGTTGACCTAAAAGTGTTCTCTGTGCCAGACAGAGCTGAGACTCTTTCCCTTTACATTTGGACGAGAAAAAAGACCGAGTATGCTGGTGTATGTCGCTGCGAGGGAAAGTGCATAGCCCAGGCGTGCTTCGGCAGAAGCAGTCGGCTGCAGCACTTGGCTGCCGGCAGAGTGCTCTGTGCGCCAAGTAGACGATGGTTCGACTCCGGCAGAATGAAAGCACGACACGGTAAGAAGAGCATAAGAATGAAGGCAGGGCACGGAGCTGCTGTGCGCATGGCACTGGCTGCAAGAGGAAGCGTGGCTGTCCCTCGCTTCTTTGCCGGATTCACGTTAGCCCTCGTAAACAGAAAGTTCAACTTGCAGCTACTTGTGCTGCTACCCATTTCTCTTCCAGCATTCCCTGGAAAGAAGTGTGCCCAGCTTTATGCTTGGAGATGCAGAGATGACAGTGGTAGATGCAGCGGAGACTGGAACTACAGAGTGCAGCCGAGAGTTTCTGCTGCTTTGACGTGAGGCAAGGGGAAATGAAAGTGCAGCCCAGCAGAGGCTTTGACTGCTGGAGCCTTTTTCTTTGGCAGCAGCTGCTGCAAGTGGGCAAGGGAGCTGCGAGAGTGAACAAGGGGACGGTCGGTCTATGGGAGAAGGAAGCTGCCGAGGCGCAGTGTGTTGCGCTCAGTTTCAAGGCTGCCTGGAGGAGGGGGGGGTACTTGAAGAACGCCTTCTTTCTGGACGCCTCCTTCTGCCTGTGCTCCAGCTGCATGCACTCTGCAGCACGGAAGGTTTAAGAACCTGCTTCTGGCCAGCTTGTGTCCAGGAGTGCAAGGGCTGCGCCTTCCTTCCTGAAGCAGCCAGAGCATTCTCAGCTGAATGTGCTTGTGAAGCAGCTCTTGGCTGGACATGTGAAAGTCGCTCCCCTGAGTACACGAGCCCGGTGCCCAGCTGCTTGCTTCTTCGCCTTCTGTGCTCTGGAGAGAAGTGAAGCCCAGGCATGGCTTGGAGCTTTGCCGCTCTTCAGCGTGAGTACTGCACGCAGCCACAGTGTGCTGTGCAGGGATTTTCCTCAGCTCGACGGACAAGCATTTTCTTGCTGTTTCAGCGAGTCCAAACTGTCCGTGTAGCTCTCGCTCAGCGAACTGCGTCAGGAGAGAAACACTTGCTGGAGTAGCTCTTCGCTGCGCAAGACTTTCAGCACAGCACCCCAATTCGGGCAAGGAGCAGGAGAAAGGAAGAGCATCTTTTCGTCCTGGCACGTTCTTCTGGGCGACACGCCTATCCGCCTCTTGGCTCCCTGCAAGGCTGTAAGCTTGGCGGTGCTACTGGCAAGTGGGAAGGCAAGGGGCAGAGAGCACCGCGATCTGTGCACCGCGCGCTGTGCAGGCTGTAAAGGAAAGAGGGCTACCACCAGGCTGTGCTGCAAATACAGCTTTGCACGCGACGCGGGTAAGCTCCGGGGAAGCTTGTTGACCTAAAAGTGTTCTCTGTGCCAGACAGAGCTGAGACTCTTTCCCTTTACATTTGGACGAGAAAAAAGACCGAGTATGCTGGTGTATGTCGCTGCGAGGGAAAGTGCATAGCCCAGGCGTGCTTCGGCAGAAGCAGTCGGCTGCAGCACTTGGCTGCCGGCAGAGTGCTCTGTGCGCCAAGTAGACGATGGTTCGACTCCGGCAGAATGAAAGCACGACACGGTAAGAAGAGCATAAGAATGAAGGCAGGGCACGGAGCTGCTGTGCGCATGGCACTGGCTGCAAGAGGAAGCGTGGCTGTCCCTCGCTTCTTTGCCGGATTCACGTTAGCCCTCGTAAACAGAAAGTTCAACTTGCAGCTACTTGTGCTGCTACCCATTTCTCTTCCAGCTTTCCCTGGAAAGAAGTGTGCCCAGCTTTATGCTTGGAGATGCAGAGATGACAGTGGTAGATGCAGCGGAGACTGGAACTACAGAGTGCAGCCGAGAGTTTCTGCTGCTTTGACGTGAGGCAAGGGGAAATGAAAGTGCAGCCCAGCAGAGGCTTTGACTGCTGGAGCCTTTTTCTTTGGCAGCAGCTGCTGCAAGTGGGCAAGGGAGCTGCGAGAGTGAACAAGGGGACGGTCGGTCTATGGGAGAAGGAAGCTGCCGAGGCGCAGTGTGTTGCGCTCAGTTTCAAGGCTGCCTGGAGGAGGGGGGGGTACTTGAAGAAGGCCTTCTTTCTGGACGCCTCCTTCTGCCTGTGCTCCAGCTGCATGCACTCTGCAGCACGGAAGGTTTAAGAACCTGCTTCTGGCCAGCTTGTGTCCAGGAGTGCAAGGGCTGCGCCTTCCTTCCTGAAGCAGCCAGAGCATTCTCAGCTGAATGTGCTTGTGAAGCAGCTCTTGGCTGGACATGTGAAAGTCGCTCCCCTGAGTACACGAGCCCGGTGCCCAGCTGCTTGCTTCTTCGCCTTCTGTGCTCTGGAGAGAAGTGAAGCCCAGGCATGGCTTGGAGCTTTGCCGCTCTTCAGCGTGAGTACTGCACGCAGCCACAGTGTGCTGTGCAGGGATTTTCCTCAGCTCGACGGACAAGCATTTTCTTGCTGTTTCAGCGAGTCCAAACTGTCCGTGTAGCTCTCGCTCAGCGAACTGCGTCAGGAGAGAAACACTTGCTGGAGTAGCTCTTCGCTGCGCAAGACTTTCAGCACAGCACCCCAATTCGGGCAAGGAGCAGGAGAAAGGAAGAGCATCTTTTCGTCCTGGCACGTTCTTCTGGGCGACACGCCTATCCGCCTCTTGGCTCCCTGCAAGGCTGTAAGCTTGGCGGTGCTACTGGCAAGTGGGAAGGCAGGGGCAGAGAGCACCGCGATCTGTGCACCGCGCGCTGTGCAGGCTGTAAAGGAAAGAGGGCTACCACCAGGCTGTGCTGCAAATACAGCTTTGCACGCGACGCGGGTAAGCTCCGGGGAAGCTTGTTGACCTAAAAGTGTTCTCTGTGCCAGACAGAGCTGAGACTCTTTCCCTTTACATTTGGACGAGAAAAAAGACCGAGTATGCTGGTGTATGTCGCTGCGAGGGAAAGTGCATAGCCCAGGCGTGCTTCGGCAGAAGCAGTCGGCTGCAGCACTTGGCTGCCGGCAGAGTGCTCTGTGCGCCAAGTAGACGATGGTTCGACTCCGGCAGAATGAAAGCACGACACGGTAAGAAGAGCATAAGAATGAAGGCAGGGCACGGAGCTGCTGTGCGCATGGCACTGGCTGCAAGAGGAAGCGTGGCTGTCCCTCGCTTCTTTGCCGGATTCACGTTAGCCCTCGTAAACAGAAAGTTCAACTTGCAGCTACTTGTGCTGCTACCCATTTCTCTTCCAGCTTTCCCTGGAAAGAAGTGTGCCCAGCTTTATGCTTGGAGATGCAGAGATGACAGTGGTAGATGCAGCGGAGACTGGAACTACAGAGTGCAGCCGAGAGTTTCTGCTGCTTTGACGTGAGGCAAGGGGAAATGAAAGTGCAGCCCAGCAGAGGCTTTGACTGCTGGAGCCTTTTTCTTTGGCAGCAGCTGCTGCAAGTGGGCAAGGGAGCTGCGAGAGTGAACAAGGGGACGGTCGGTCTATGGGAGAAGGAAGCTGCCGAGGCGCAGTGTGTTGCGCTCAGTTTCAAGGCTGCCTGGAGGAGGGGGGGTGCTTGAAGAAGGCCTTCTTTCTGGACGCCTCCTTCTGCCTGTGCTCCAGCTGCATGCACTCTGCAGCACGGAAGGTTTAAGAACCTGCTTCTGGCCAGCTTGTGTCCAGGAGTGCAAGGGCTGCGCCTTCCTTCCTGAAGCAGCCAGAGCATTCTCAGCTGAATGTGCTTGTGAAGCAGCTCTTGGCTGGACATGTGAAAGTCGCTCCCCTGAGTACACGAGCCCGGTGCCCAGCTGCTTGCTTCTTCGCCTTCTGTGCTCTGGAGAGAAGTGAAGCCCAGGCATGGCTTGGAGCTTTGCCGCTCTTCAGCGTGAGTACTGCACGCAGCCACAGTGTGCTGTGCAGGGATTTTCCTCAGCTCGACGGACAAGCATTTTCTTGCTGTTTCAGCGAGTCCAAACTGTCCGTGTAGCTCTCGCTCAGCGAACTGCGTCAGGAGAGAAACACTTGCTGGAGTAGCTCTTCGCTGCGCAAGACTTTCAGCACAGCACCCCAATTCGGGCAAGGAGCAGGAGAAAGGAAGAGCATCTTTTCGTCCTGGCACGTTCTTCTGGGCGACACGCCTATCCGCCTCTTGGCTCCCTGCAAGGCTGTAAGCTTGGCGGTGCTACTGGCAAGTGGGAAGGCAAGGGGCAGAGAGCACCGCGATCTGTGCACCGCGCGCTGTGCAGGCTGTAAAGGAAAGAGGGCTACCACCAGGCTGTGCTGCAAATACAGCTTTGCACGCGACGCGGGTAAGCTCCGGGGAAGCTTGTTGACCTAAAAGTGTTCTCTGTGCCAGACAGAGCTGAGACTCTTTCCCTTTACATTTGGACGAGAAAAAAGACCGAGTATGCTGGTGTATGTCGCTGCGAGGGAAAGTGCATAGCCCAGGCGTGCTTCGGCAGAAGCAGTCGGCTGCAGCACTTGGCTGCCGGCAGAGTGCTCTGTGCGCCAAGTAGACGATGGTTCGACTCCGGCAGAATGAAAGCACGACACGGTAAGAAGAGCATAAGAATGAAGGCAGGGCACGGAGCTGCTGTGCGCATGGCACTGGCTGCAAGAGGAAGCGTGGCTGTCCCTCGCTTCTTTGCCGGATTCACGTTAGCCCTCGTAAACAGAAAGTTCAACTTGCAGCTACTTGTGCTGCTACCCATTTCTCTTCCAGCTTTCCCTGGAAAGAAGTGTGCCCAGCTTTATGCTTGGAGATGCAGAGATGACAGTGGTAGATGCAGCGGAGACTGGAAATACAGAGTGCAGCCGAGAGTTTCTGCTGCTTTGACGTGAGGCAAGGGGAAATGAAAGTGCAGCCCAGCAGAGGCTTTGACTGCTGGAGCCTTTTTCTTTGGCAGCAGCTGCTGCAAGTGGGCAAGGGAGCTGCGAGAGTGAACAAGGGGACGGTCGGTCTATGGGAGAAGGAAGCTGCCGAGGCGCAGTGTGTTGCGCTCAGTTTCAAGGCTGCCTGGAGGAGGGGGGGGTACTTGAAGAACGCCTTCTTTCTGGACGCCTCCTTCTGCCTGTGCTCCAGCTGCATGCACTCTGCAGCACGGAAGGTTTAAGAACCTGCTTCTGGCCAGCTTGTGTCCAGGAGTGCAAGGGCTGCGCCTTCCTTCCTGAAGCAGCCAGAGCATTCTCAGCTGAATGTGCTTGTGAAGCAGCTCTTGGCTGGACATGTGAAAGTCGCTCCCCTGAGTACACGAGCCCGGTGCCCAGCTGCTTGCTTCTTCGCCTTCTGTGCTCTGGAGAGAAGTGAAGCCCAGGCATGGCTTGGAGCTTTGCCGCTCTTCAGCGTGAGTACTGCACGCAGCCACAGTGTGCTGTGCAGGGATTTTCCTCAGCTCGACGGACAAGCATTTTCTTGCTGTTTCACCGAGTCCAAACTGTCCGTGTAGCTCTCGCTCAGCGAACTGCGTCAGGAGAGAAACACTTGCTGGAGTAGCTCTTCGCTGCGCAAGACTTTCAGCACAGCACCCCAATTCGGGCAAGGAGCAGGAGAAAGGAAGAGCATCTTTTCGTCCTGGCACGTTCTTCTGGGCGACACGCCTATCCGCCTCTTGGCTCCCTGCAAGGCTGTAAGCTTGGCGGTGCTACTGGCAAGTGGGAAGGCAGGGGCAGAGAGCACCGCGATCTGTGCACCGCGCGCTGTGCAGGCTGTAAAGGAAAGAGGGCTACCACCAGGCTGTGCTGCAAATACAGCTTTGCACGCGACGCGGGTAAGCTCCGGGGAAGCTTGTTGACCTAAAAGTGTTCTCTGTGCCAGACAGAGCTGAGACTCTTTCCCTTTACATTTGGACGAGAAAAAAGACCGAGTATGCTGGTGTATGTCGCTGCGAGGGAAAGTGCATAGCCCAGGCGTGCTTCGGCAGAAGCAGTCGGCTGCAGCACTTGGCTGCCGGCAGAGTGCTCTGTGCGCCAAGTAGACGATGGTTCGACTCCGGCAGAATGAAAGCACGACACGGTAAGAAGAGCATAAGAATGAAGGCAGGGCACGGAGCTGCTGTGCGCATGGCACTGGCTGCAAGAGGAAGCGTGGCTGTCCCTCGCTTCTTTGCCGGATTCACGTTAGCCCTCGTAAACAGAAAGTTCAACTTGCAGCTACTTGTGCTGCTACCCATTTCTCTTCCAGCTTTCCCTGGAAAGAAGTGTGCCCAGCTTTATGCTTGGAGATGCAGAGATGACAGTGGTAGATGCAGCGGAGACTGGAACTACAGAGTGCAGCCGAGAGTTTCTGCTGCTTTGACGTGAGGCAAGGGGAAATGAAAGTGCAGCCCAGCAGAGGCTTTGACTGCTGGAGCCTTTTTCTTTGGCAGCAGCTGCTGCAAGTGGGCAAGGGAGCTGCGAGAGTGAACAAGGGGACGGTCGGTCTATGGGAGAAGGAAGCTGCCGAGGCGCAGTGTGTTGCGCTCAGTTTCAAGGCTGCCTGGAGGAGGGGGGGGTACTTGAAGAACGCCTTCTTTCTGGACGCCTCCTTCTGCCTGTGCTCCAGCTGCATGCACTCTGCAGCACGGAAGGTTTAAGAACCTGCTTCTGGCCAGCTTGTGTCCAGGAGTGCAAGGGCTGCGCCTTCCTTCCTGAAGCAGCCAGAGCATTCTCAGCTGAATGTGCTTGTGAAGCAGCTCTTGGCTGGACATGTGAAAGTCGCTCCCCTGAGTACACGAGCCCGGTGCCCAGCTGCTTGCTTCTTCGCCTTCTGTGCTCTGGAGAGAAGTGAAGCCCAGGCATGGCTTGGAGCTTTGCCGCTCTTCAGCGTGAGTACTGCACGCAGCCACAGTGTGCTGTGCAGGGATTTTCCTCAGCTCGACGGACAAGCATTTTCTTGCTGTTTCAGCGAGTCCAAACTGTCCGTGTAGCTCTCGCTCAGCGAACTGCGTCAGGAGAGAAACACTTGCTGGAGTAGCTCTTCGCTGCGCAAGACTTTCAGCACAGCACCCCAATTCGGGCAAGGAGCAGGAGAAAGGAAGAGCATCTTTTCGTCCTGGCACGTTCTTCTGGGCGACACGCCTATCCGCCTCTTGGCTCCCTGCAAGGCTGTAAGCTTGGCGGTGCTACTGGCAAGTGGGAAGGCAGGGGCAGAGAGCACCGCGATCTGTGCACCGCGCGCTGTGCAGGCTGTAAAGGAAAGAGGGCTACCACCAGGCTGTGCTGCAAATACAGCTTTGCACGCGACGCGGGTAAGCTCCGGGGAAGCTTGTTGACCTAAAAGTGTTCTCTGTGCCAGACAGAGCTGAGACTCTTTCCCTTTACATTTGGACGAGAAAAAAGACCGAGTATGCTGGTGTATGTCGCTGCGAGGGAAAGTGCATAGCCCAGGCGTGCTTCGGCAGAAGCAGTCGGCTGCAGCACTTGGCTGCCGGCAGAGTGCTCTGTGCGCCAAGTAGACGATGGTTCGACTCCGGCAGAATGAAAGCACGACACGGTAAGAAGAGCATAAGAATGAAGGCAGGGCACGGAGCTGCTGTGCGCATGGCACTGGCTGCAAGAGGAAGCGTGGCTGTCCCTCGCTTCTTTGCCGGATTCACGTTAGCCCTCGTAAACAGAAAGTTCAACTTGCAGCTACTTGTGCTGCTACCCATTTCTCTTCCAGCTTTCCCTGGAAAGAAGTGTGCCCAGCTTTATGCTTGGAGATGCAGAGATGACAGTGGTAGATGCAGCGGAGACTGGAAATACAGAGTGCAGCCGAGAGTTTCTGCTGCTTTGACGTGAGGCAAGGGGAAATGAAAGTGCAGCCCAGCAGAGGCTTTGACTGCTGGAGCCTTTTTCTTTGGCAGCAGCTGCTGCAAGTGGGCAAGGGAGCTGCGAGAGTGAACAAGGGGACGGTCGGTCTATGGGAGAAGGAAGCTGCCGAGGCGCAGTGTGTTGCGCTCAGTTTCAAGGCTGCCTGGAGGAGGGGGGGTGCTTGAAGAACGCCTTCTTTCTGGACGCCTCCTTCTGCCTGTGCTCCAGCTGCATGCACTCTGCAGCACGGAAGGTTTAAGAACCTGCTTCTGGCCAGCTTGTGTCCAGGAGTGCAAGGGCTGCGCCTTCCTTCCTGAAGCAGCCAGAGCATTCTCAGCTGAATGTGCTTGTGAAGCAGCTCTTGGCTGGACATGTGAAAGTCGGTCCCCTGAGTACACGAGCCCGGTGCCCAGCTGCTTGCTTCTTCGCCTTCTGTGCTCTGGAGAGAAGTGAAGCCCAGGCATGGCTTGGAGCTTTGCCGCTCTTCAGCGTGAGTACTGCACGCAGCCACAGTGTGCTGTGCAGGGATTTTCCTCAGCTCGACGGACAAGCATTTTCTTGCTGTTTCACCGAGTCCAAACTGTCCGTGTAGCTCTCGCTCAGCGAACTGCGTCAGGAGAGAAACACTTGCTGGAGTAGCTCTTCGCTGCGCAAGACTTTCAGCACAGCACCCCAATTCGGGCAAGGAGCAGGAGAAAGGAAGAGCATCTTTTCGTCCTGGCACGTTCTTCTGGGCGACACGCCTATCCGCCTCTTGGCTCCCTGCAAGGCTGTAAGCTTGGCGGTGCTACTGGCAAGTGGGAAGGCAAGGGGCAGAGAGCACCGCGATCTGTGCACCGCGCGCTGTGCAGGCTGTAAAGGAAAGAGGGCTACCACCAGGCTGTGCTGCAAATACAGCTTTGCACGCGACGCGGGTAAGCTCCGGGGAAGCTTGTTGACCTAAAAGTGTTCTCTGTGCCAGACAGAGCTGAGACTCTTTCCCTTTACATTTGGACGAGAAAAAAGACCGAGTATGCTGGTGTATGTCGCTGCGAGGGAAAGTGCATAGCCCAGGCGTGCTTCGGCAGAAGCAGTCGGCTGCAGCACTTGGCTGCCGGCAGAGTGCTCTGTGCGCCAAGTAGACGATGGTTCGACTCCGGCAGAATGAAAGCACGACACGGTAAGAAGAGCATAAGAATGAAGGCAGGGCACGGAGCTGCTGTGCGCATGGCACTGGCTGCAAGAGGAAGCGTGGCTGTCCCTCGCTTCTTTGCCGGATTCACGTTAGCCCTCGTAAACAGAAAGTTCAACTTGCAGCTACTTGTGCTGCTACCCATTTCTCTTCCAGCTTTCCCTGGAAAGAAGTGTGCCCAGCTTTATGCTTGGAGATGCAGAGATGACAGTGGTAGATGCAGCGGAGACTGGAACTACAGAGTGCAGCCGAGAGTTTCTGCTGCTTTGACGTGAGGCAAGGGGAAATGAAAGTGCAGCCCAGCAGAGGCTTTGACTGCTGGAGCCTTTTTCTTTGGCAGCAGCTGCTGCAAGTGGGCAAGGGAGCTGCGAGAGTGAACAAGGGGACGGTCGGTCTATGGGAGAAGGAAGCTGCCGAGGCGCAGTGTGTTGCGCTCAGTTTCAAGGCTGCCTGGAGGAGGGGGGGGTACTTGAAGAACGCCTTCTTTCTGGACGCCTCCTTCTGCCTGTGCTCCAGCTGCATGCACTCTGCAGCACGGAAGGTTTAAGAACCTGCTTCTGGCCAGCTTGTGTCCAGGAGTGCAAGGGCTGCGCCTTCCTTCCTGAAGCAGCCAGAGCATTCTCAGCTGAATGTGCTTGTGAAGCAGCTCTTGGCTGGACATGTGAAAGTCGCTCCCCTGAGTACACGAGCCCGGTGCCCAGCTGCTTGCTTCTTCGCCTTCTGTGCTCTGGAGAGAAGTGAAGCCCAGGCATGGCTTGGAGCTTTGCCGCTCTTCAGCGTGAGTACTGCACGCAGCCACAGTGTGCTGTGCAGGGATTTTCCTCAGCTCGACGGACAAGCATTTTCTTGCTGTTTCACCGAGTCCAAACTGTCCGTGTAGCTCTCGCTCAGCGAACTGCGTCAGGAGAGAAACACTTGCTGGAGTAGCTCTTCGCTGCGCAAGACTTTCAGCACAGCACCCCAATTCGGGCAAGGAGCAGGAGAAAGGAAGAGCATCTTTTCGTCCTGGCACGTTCTTCTGGGCGACACGCCTATCCGCCTCTTGGCTCCCTGCAAGGCTGTAAGCTTGGCGGTGCTACTGGCAAGTGGGAAGGCAGGGGCAGAGAGCACCGCGATCTGTGCACCGCGCGCTGTGCAGGCTGTAAAGGAAAGAGGGCTACCACCAGGCTGTGCTGCAAATACAGCTTTGCACGCGACGCGGGTAAGCTCCGGGGAAGCTTGTTGACCTAAAAGTGTTCTCTGTGCCAGACAGAGCTGAGACTCTTTCCCTTTACATTTGGACGAGAAAAAAGACCGAGTATGCTGGTGTATGTCGCTGCGAGGGAAAGTGCATAGCCCAGGCGTGCTTCGGCAGAAGCAGTCGGCTGCAGCACTTGGCTGCCGGCAGAGTGCTCTGTGCGCCAAGTAGACGATGGTTCGACTCCGGCAGAATGAAAGCACGACACGGTAAGAAGAGCATAAGAATGAAGGCAGGGCACGGAGCTGCTGTGCGCATGGCACTGGCTGCAAGAGGAAGCGTGGCTGTCCCTCGCTTCTTTGCCGGATTCACGTTAGCCCTCGTAAACAGAAAGTTCAACTTGCAGCTACTTGTGCTGCTACCCATTTCTCTTCCAGCTTTCCCTGGAAAGAAGTGTGCCCAGCTTTATGCTTGGAGATGCAGAGATGACAGTGGTAGATGCAGCGGAGACTGGAACTACAGAGTGCAGCCGAGAGTTTCTGCTGCTTTGACGTGAGGCAAGGGGAAATGAAAGTGCAGCCCAGCAGAGGCTTTGACTGCTGGAGCCTTTTTCTTTGGCAGCAGCTGCTGCAAGTGGGCAAGGGAGCTGCGAGAGTGAACAAGGGGACGGTCGGTCTATGGGAGAAGGAAGCTGCCGAGGCGCAGTGTGTTGCGCTCAGTTTCAAGGCTGCCTGGAGGAGGGGGGGGTACTTGAAGAACGCCTTCTTTCTGGACGCCTCCTTCTGCCTGTGCTCCAGCTGCATGCACTCTGCAGCACGGAAGGTTTAAGAACCTGCTTCTGGCCAGCTTGTGTCCAGGAGTGCAAGGGCTGCGCCTTCCTTCCTGAAGCAGCCAGAGCATTCTCAGCTGAATGTGCTTGTGAAGCAGCTCTTGGCTGGACATGTGAAAGTCGCTCCCCTGAGTACACGAGCCCGGTGCCCAGCTGCTTGCTTCTTCGCCTTCTGTGCTCTGGAGAGAAGTGAAGCCCAGGCATGGCTTGGAGCTTTGCCGCTCTTCAGCGTGAGTACTGCACGCAGCCACAGTGTGCTGTGCAGGGATTTTCCTCAGCTCGACGGACAAGCATTTTCTTGCTGTTTCACCGAGTCCAAACTGTCCGTGTAGCTCTCGCTCAGCGAACTGCGTCAGGAGAGAAACACTTGCTGGAGTAGCTCTTCGCTGCGCAAGACTTTCAGCACAGCACCCCAATTCGGGCAAGGAGCAGGAGAAAGGAAGAGCATCTTTTCGTCCTGGCACGTTCTTCTGGGCGACACGCCTATCCGCCTCTTGGCTCCCTGCAAGGCTGTAAGCTTGGCGGTGCTACTGGCAAGTGGGAAGGCAAGGGGCAGAGAGCACCGCGATCTGTGCACCGCGCGCTGTGCAGGCTGTAAAGGAAAGAGGGCTACCACCAGGCTGTGCTGCAAATACAGCTTTGCACGCGACGCGGGTAAGCTCCGGGGAAGCTTGTTGACCTAAAAGTGTTCTCTGTGCCAGACAGAGCTGAGACTCTTTCCCTTTACATTTGGACGAGAAAAAAGACCGAGTATGCTGGTGTATGTCGCTGCGAGGGAAAGTGCATAGCCCAGGCGTGCTTCGGCAGAAGCAGTCGGCTGCAGCACTTGGCTGCCGGCAGAGTGCTCTGTGCGCCAAGTAGACGATGGTTCGACTCCGGCAGAATGAAAGCACGACACGGTAAGAAGAGCATAAGAATGAAGGCAGGGCACGGAGCTGCTGTGCGCATGGCACTGGCTGCAAGAGGAAGCGTGGCTGTCCCTCGCTTCTTTGCCGGATTCACGTTAGCCCTCGTAAACAGAAAGTTCAACTTGCAGCTACTTGTGCTGCTACCCATTTCTCTTCCAGCTTTCCCTGGAAAGAAGTGTGCCCAGCTTTATGCTTGGAGATGCAGAGATGACAGTGGTAGATGCAGCGGAGACTGGAAATACAGAGTGCAGCCGAGAGTTTCTGCTGCTTTGACGTGAGGCAAGGGGAAATGAAAGTGCAGCCCAGCAGAGGCTTTGACTGCTGGAGCCTTTTTCTTTGGCAGCAGCTGCTGCAAGTGGGCAAGGGAGCTGCGAGAGTGAACAAGGGGACGGTCGGTCTATGGGAGAAGGAAGCTGCCGAGGCGCAGTGTGTTGCGCTCAGTTTCAAGGCTGCCTGGAGGAGGGGGGGTGCTTGAAGAAGGCCTTCTTTCTGGACGCCTCCTTCTGCCTGTGCTCCAGCTGCATGCACTCTGCAGCACGGAAGGTTTAAGAACCTGCTTCTGGCCAGCTTGTGTCCAGGAGTGCAAGGGCTGCGCCTTCCTTCCTGAAGCAGCCAGAGCATTCTCAGCTGAATGTGCTTGTGAAGCAGCTCTTGGCTGGACATGTGAAAGTCGCTCCCCTGAGTACACGAGCCCGGTGCCCAGCTGCTTGCTTCTTCGCCTTCTGTGCTCTGGAGAGAAGTGAAGCCCAGGCATGGCTTGGAGCTTTGCCGCTCTTCAGCGTGAGTACTGCACGCAGCCACAGTGTGCTGTGCAGGGATTTTCCTCAGCTCGACGGACAAGCATTTTCTTGCTGTTTCACCGAGTCCAAACTGTCCGTGTAGCTCTCGCTCAGCGAACTGCGTCAGGAGAGAAACACTTGCTGGAGTAGCTCTTCGCTGCGCAAGACTTTCAGCACAGCACCCCAATTCGGGCAAGGAGCAGGAGAAAGGAAGAGCATCTTTTCGTCCTGGCACGTTCTTCTGGGCGACACGCCTATCCGCCTCTTGGCTCCCTGCAAGGCTGTAAGCTTGGCGGTGCTACTGGCAAGTGGGAAGGCAAGGGGCAGAGAGCACCGCGATCTGTGCACCGCGCGCTGTGCAGGCTGTAAAGGAAAGAGGGCTACCACCAGGCTGTGCTGCAAATACAGCTTTGCACGCGACGCGGGTAAGCTCCGGGGAAGCTTGTTGACCTAAAAGTGTTCTCTGTGCCAGACAGAGCTGAGACTCTTTCCCTTTACATTTGGACGAGAAAAAAGACCGAGTATGCTGGTGTATGTCGCTGCGAGGGAAAGTGCATAGCCCAGGCGTGCTTCGGCAGAAGCAGTCGGCTGCAGCACTTGGCTGCCGGCAGAGTGCTCTGTGCGCCAAGTAGACGATGGTTCGACTCCGGCAGAATGAAAGCACGACACGGTAAGAAGAGCATAAGAATGAAGGCAGGGCACGGAGCTGCTGTGCGCATGGCACTGGCTGCAAGAGGAAGCGTGGCTGTCCCTCGCTTCTTTGCCGGATTCACGTTAGCCCTCGTAAACAGAAAGTTCAACTTGCAGCTACTTGTGCTGCTACCCATTTCTCTTCCAGCTTTCCCTGGAAAGAAGTGTGCCCAGCTTTATGCTTGGAGATGCAGAGATGACAGTGGTAGATGCAGCGGAGACTGGAAATACAGAGTGCAGCCGAGAGTTTCTGCTGCTTTGACGTGAGGCAAGGGGAAATGAAAGTGCAGCCCAGCAGAGGCTTTGACTGCTGGAGCCTTTTTCTTTGGCAGCAGCTGCTGCAAGTGGGCAAGGGAGCTGCGAGAGTGAACAAGGGGACGGTCGGTCTATGGGAGAAGGAAGCTGCCGAGGCGCAGTGTGTTGCGCTCAGTTTCAAGGCTGCCTGGAGGAGGGGGGGTGCTTGAAGAAGGCCTTCTTTCTGGACGCCTCCTTCTGCCTGTGCTCCAGCTGCATGCACTCTGCAGCACGGAAGGTTTAAGAACCTGCTTCTGGCCAGCTTGTGTCCAGGAGTGCAAGGGCTGCGCCTTCCTTCCTGAAGCAGCCAGAGCATTCTCAGCTGAATGTGCTTGTGAAGCAGCTCTTGGCTGGACATGTGAAAGTCGCTCCCCTGAGTACACGAGCCCGGTGCCCAGCTGCTTGCTTCTTCGCCTTCTGTGCTCTGGAGAGAAGTGAAGCCCAGGCATGGCTTGGAGCTTTGCCGCTCTTCAGCGTGAGTACTGCACGCAGCCACAGTGTGCTGTGCAGGGATTTTCCTCAGCTCGACGGACAAGCATTTTCTTGCTGTTTCACCGAGTCCAAACTGTCCGTGTAGCTCTCGCTCAGCGAACTGCGTCAGGAGAGAAACACTTGCTGGAGTAGCTCTTCGCTGCGCAAGACTTTCAGCACAGCACCCCAATTCGGGCAAGGAGCAGGAGAAAGGAAGAGCATCTTTTCGTCCTGGCACGTTCTTCTGGGCGACACGCCTATCCGCCTCTTGGCTCCCTGCAAGGCTGTAAGCTTGGCGGTGCTACTGGCAAGTGGGAAGGCAAGGGGCAGAGAGCACCGCGATCTGTGCACCGCGCGCTGTGCAGGCTGTAAAGGAAAGAGGGCTACCACCAGGCTGTGCTGCAAATACAGCTTTGCACGCGACGCGGGTAAGCTCCGGGGAAGCTTGTTGACCTAAAAGTGTTCTCTGTGCCAGACAGAGCTGAGACTCTTTCCCTTTACATTTGGACGAGAAAAAAGACCGAGTATGCTGGTGTATGTCGCTGCGAGGGAAAGTGCATAGCCCAGGCGTGCTTCGGCAGAAGCAGTCGGCTGCAGCACTTGGCTGCCGGCAGAGTGCTCTGTGCGCCAAGTAGACGATGGTTCGACTCCGGCAGAATGAAAGCACGACACGGTAAGAAGAGCATAAGAATGAAGGCAGGGCACGGAGCTGCTGTGCGCATGGCACTGGCTGCAAGAGGAAGCGTGGCTGTCCCTCGCTTCTTTGCCGGATTCACGTTAGCCCTCGTAAACAGAAAGTTCAACTTGCAGCTACTTGTGCTGCTACCCATTTCTCTTCCAGCTTTCCCTGGAAAGAAGTGTGCCCAGCTTTATGCTTGGAGATGCAGAGATGACAGTGGTAGATGCAGCGGAGACTGGAAATACAGAGTGCAGCCGAGAGTTTCTGCTGCTTTGACGTGAGGCAAGGGGAAATGAAAGTGCAGCCCAGCAGAGGCTTTGACTGCTGGAGCCTTTTTCTTTGGCAGCAGCTGCTGCAAGTGGGCAAGGGAGCTGCGAGAGTGAACAAGGGGACGGTCGGTCTATGGGAGAAGGAAGCTGCCGAGGCGCAGTGTGTTGCGCTCAGTTTCAAGGCTGCCTGGAGGAGGGGGGGTGCTTGAAGAAGGCCTTCTTTCTGGACGCCTCCTTCTGCCTGTGCTCCAGCTGCATGCACTCTGCAGCACGGAAGGTTTAAGAACCTGCTTCTGGCCAGCTTGTGTCCAGGAGTGCAAGGGCTGCGCCTTCCTTCCTGAAGCAGCCAGAGCATTCTCAGCTGAATGTGCTTGTGAAGCAGCTCTTGGCTGGACATGTGAAAGTCGCTCCCCTGAGTACACGAGCCCGGTGCCCAGCTGCTTGCTTCTTCGCCTTCTGTGCTCTGGAGAGAAGTGAAGCCCAGGCATGGCTTGGAGCTTTGCCGCTCTTCAGCGTGAGTACTGCACGCAGCCACAGTGTGCTGTGCAGGGATTTTCCTCAGCTCGACGGACAAGCATTTTCTTGCTGTTTCACCGAGTCCAAACTGTCCGTGTAGCTCTCGCTCAGCGAACTGCGTCAGGAGAGAAACACTTGCTGGAGTAGCTCTTCGCTGCGCAAGACTTTCAGCACAGCACCCCAATTCGGGCAAGGAGCAGGAGAAAGGAAGAGCATCTTTTCGTCCTGGCACGTTCTTCTGGGCGACACGCCTATCCGCCTCTTGGCTCCCTGCAAGGCTGTAAGCTTGGCGGTGCTACTGGCAAGTGGGAAGGCAAGGGGCAGAGAGCACCGCGATCTGTGCACCGCGCGCTGTGCAGGCTGTAAAGGAAAGAGGGCTACCACCAGGCTGTGCTGCAAATACAGCTTTGCACGCGACGCGGGTAAGCTCCGGGGAAGCTTGTTGACCTAAAAGTGTTCTCTGTGCCAGACAGAGCTGAGACTCTTTCCCTTTACATTTGGACGAGAAAAAAGACCGAGTATGCTGGTGTATGTCGCTGCGAGGGAAAGTGCATAGCCCAGGCGTGCTTCGGCAGAAGCAGTCGGCTGCAGCACTTGGCTGCCGGCAGAGTGCTCTGTGCGCCAAGTAGACGATGGTTCGACTCCGGCAGAATGAAAGCACGACACGGTAAGAAGAGCATAAGAATGAAGGCAGGGCACGGAGCTGCTGTGCGCATGGCACTGGCTGCAAGAGGAAGCGTGGCTGTCCCTCGCTTCTTTGCCGGATTCACGTTAGCCCTCGTAAACAGAAAGTTCAACTTGCAGCTACTTGTGCTGCTACCCATTTCTCTTCCAGCTTTCCCTGGAAAGAAGTGTGCCCAGCTTTATGCTTGGAGATGCAGAGATGACAGTGGTAGATGCAGCGGAGACTGGAACTACAGAGTGCAGCCGAGAGTTTCTGCTGCTTTGACGTGAGGCAAGGGGAAATGAAAGTGCAGCCCAGCAGAGGCTTTGACTGCTGGAGCCTTTTTCTTTGGCAGCAGCTGCTGCAAGTGGGCAAGGGAGCTGCGAGAGTGAACAAGGGGACGGTCGGTCTATGGGAGAAGGAAGCTGCCGAGGCGCAGTGTGTTGCGCTCAGTTTCAAGGCTGCCTGGAGGAGGGGGGGGTACTTGAAGAACGCCTTCTTTCTGGACGCCTCCTTCTGCCTGTGCTCCAGCTGCATGCACTCTGCAGCACGGAAGGTTTAAGAACCTGCTTCTGGCCAGCTTGTGTCCAGGAGTGCAAGGGCTGCGCCTTCCTTCCTGAAGCAGCCAGAGCATTCTCAGCTGAATGTGCTTGTGAAGCAGCTCTTGGCTGGACATGTGAAAGTCGCTCCCCTGAGTACACGAGCCCGGTGCCCAGCTGCTTGCTTCTTCGCCTTCTGTGCTCTGGAGAGAAGTGAAGCCCAGGCATGGCTTGGAGCTTTGCCGCTCTTCAGCGTGAGTACTGCACGCAGCCACAGTGTGCTGTGCAGGGATTTTCCTCAGCTCGACGGACAAGCATTTTCTTGCTGTTTCAGCGAGTCCAAACTGTCCGTGTAGCTCTCGCTCAGCGAACTGCGTCAGGAGAGAAACACTTGCTGGAGTAGCTCTTCGCTGCGCAAGACTTTCAGCACAGCACCCCAATTCGGGCAAGGAGCAGGAGAAAGGAAGAGCATCTTTTCGTCCTGGCACGTTCTTCTGGGCGACACGCCTATCCGCCTCTTGGCTCCCTGCAAGGCTGTAAGCTTGGCGGTGCTACTGGCAAGTGGGAAGGCAGGGGCAGAGAGCACCGCGATCTGTGCACCGCGCGCTGTGCAGGCTGTAAAGGAAAGAGGGCTACCACCAGGCTGTGCTGCAAATACAGCTTTGCACGCGACGCGGGTAAGCTCCGGGGAAGCTTGTTGACCTAAAAGTGTTCTCTGTGCCAGACAGAGCTGAGACTCTTTCCCTTTACATTTGGACGAGAAAAAAGACCGAGTATGCTGGTGTATGTCGCTGCGAGGGAAAGTGCATAGCCCAGGCGTGCTTCGGCAGAAGCAGTCGGCTGCAGCACTTGGCTGCCGGCAGAGTGCTCTGTGCGCCAAGTAGACGATGGTTCGACTCCGGCAGAATGAAAGCACGACACGGTAAGAAGAGCATAAGAATGAAGGCAGGGCACGGAGCTGCTGTGCGCATGGCACTGGCTGCAAGAGGAAGCGTGGCTGTCCCTCGCTTCTTTGCCGGATTCACGTTAGCCCTCGTAAACAGAAAGTTCAACTTGCAGCTACTTGTGCTGCTACCCATTTCTCTTCCAGCTTTCCCTGGAAAGAAGTGTGCCCAGCTTTATGCTTGGAGATGCAGAGATGACAGTGGTAGATGCAGCGGAGACTGGAACTACAGAGTGCAGCCGAGAGTTTCTGCTGCTTTGACGTGAGGCAAGGGGAAATGAAAGTGCAGCCCAGCAGAGGCTTTGACTGCTGGAGCCTTTTTCTTTGGCAGCAGCTGCTGCAAGTGGGCAAGGGAGCTGCGAGAGTGAACAAGGGGACGGTCGGTCTATGGGAGAAGGAAGCTGCCGAGGCGCAGTGTGTTGCGCTCAGTTTCAAGGCTGCCTGGAGGAGGGGGGGGTACTTGAAGAAGGCCTTCTTTCTGGACGCCTCCTTCTGCCTGTGCTCCAGCTGCATGCACTCTGCAGCACGGAAGGTTTAAGAACCTGCTTCTGGCCAGCTTGTGTCCAGGAGTGCAAGGGCTGCGCCTTCCTTCCTGAAGCAGCCAGAGCATTCTCAGCTGAATGTGCTTGTGAAGCAGCTCTTGGCTGGACATGTGAAAGTCGCTCCCCTGAGTACACGAGCCCGGTGCCCAGCTGCTTGCTTCTTCGCCTTCTGTGCTCTGGAGAGAAGTGAAGCCCAGGCATGGCTTGGAGCTTTGCCGCTCTTCAGCGTGAGTACTGCACGCAGCCACAGTGTGCTGTGCAGGGATTTTCCTCAGCTCGACGGACAAGCATTTTCTTGCTGTTTCAGCGAGTCCAAACTGTCCGTGTAGCTCTCGCTCAGCGAACTGCGTCAGGAGAGAAACACTTGCTGGAGTAGCTCTTCGCTGCGCAAGACTTTCAGCACAGCACCCCAATTCGGGCAAGGAGCAGGAGAAAGGAAGAGCATCTTTTCGTCCTGGCACGTTCTTCTGGGCGACACGCCTATCCGCCTCTTGGCTCCCTGCAAGGCTGTAAGCTTGGCGGTGCTACTGGCAAGTGGGAAGGCAAGGGGCAGAGAGCACCGCGATCTGTGCACCGCGCGCTGTGCAGGCTGTAAAGGAAAGAGGGCTACCACCAGGCTGTGCTGCAAATACAGCTTTGCACGCGACGCGGGTAAGCTCCGGGGAAGCTTGTTGACCTAAAAGTGTTCTCTGTGCCAGACAGAGCTGAGACTCTTTCCCTTTACATTTGGACGAGAAAAAAGACCGAGTATGCTGGTGTATGTCGCTGCGAGGGAAAGTGCATAGCCCAGGCGTGCTTCGGCAGAAGCAGTCGGCTGCAGCACTTGGCTGCCGGCAGAGTGCTCTGTGCGCCAAGTAGACGATGGTTCGACTCCGGCAGAATGAAAGCACGACACGGTAAGAAGAGCATAAGAATGAAGGCAGGGCACGGAGCTGCTGTGCGCATGGCACTGGCTGCAAGAGGAAGCGTGGCTGTCCCTCGCTTCTTTGCCGGATTCACGTTAGCCCTCGTAAACAGAAAGTTCAACTTGCAGCTACTTGTGCTGCTACCCATTTCTCTTCCAGCTTTCCCTGGAAAGAAGTGTGCCCAGCTTTATGCTTGGAGATGCAGAGATGACAGTGGTAGATGCAGCGGAGACTGGAACTACAGAGTGCAGCCGAGAGTTTCTGCTGCTTTGACGTGAGGCAAGGGGAAATGAAAGTGCAGCCCAGCAGAGGCTTTGACTGCTGGAGCCTTTTTCTTTGGCAGCAGCTGCTGCAAGTGGGCAAGGGAGCTGCGAGAGTGAACAAGGGGACGGTCGGTCTATGGGAGAAGGAAGCTGCCGAGGCGCAGTGTGTTGCGCTCAGTTTCAAGGCTGCCTGGAGGAGGGGGGGTGCTTGAAGAAGGCCTTCTTTCTGGACGCCTCCTTCTGCCTGTGCTCCAGCTGCATGCACTCTGCAGCACGGAAGGTTTAAGAACCTGCTTCTGGCCAGCTTGTGTCCAGGAGTGCAAGGGCTGCGCCTTCCTTCCTGAAGCAGCCAGAGCATTCTCAGCTGAATGTGCTTGTGAAGCAGCTCTTGGCTGGACATGTGAAAGTCGCTCCCCTGAGTACACGAGCCCGGTGCCCAGCTGCTTGCTTCTTCGCCTTCTGTGCTCTGGAGAGAAGTGAAGCCCAGGCATGGCTTGGAGCTTTGCCGCTCTTCAGCGTGAGTACTGCACGCAGCCACAGTGTGCTGTGCAGGGATTTTCCTCAGCTCGACGGACAAGCATTTTCTTGCTGTTTCACCGAGTCCAAACTGTCCGTGTAGCTCTCGCTCAGCGAACTGCGTCAGGAGAGAAACACTTGCTGGAGTAGCTCTTCGCTGCGCAAGACTTTCAGCACAGCACCCCAATTCGGGCAAGGAGCAGGAGAAAGGAAGAGCATCTTTTCGTCCTGGCACGTTCTTCTGGGCGACACGCCTATCCGCCTCTTGGCTCCCTGCAAGGCTGTAAGCTTGGCGGTGCTACTGGCAAGTGGGAAGGCAAGGGGCAGAGAGCACCGCGATCTGTGCACCGCGCGCTGTGCAGGCTGTAAAGGAAAGAGGGCTACCACCAGGCTGTGCTGCAAATACAGCTTTGCACGCGACGCGGGTAAGCTCCGGGGAAGCTTGTTGACCTAAAAGTGTTCTCTGTGCCAGACAGAGCTGAGACTCTTTCCCTTTACATTTGGACGAGAAAAAAGACCGAGTATGCTGGTGTATGTCGCTGCGAGGGAAAGTGCATAGCCCAGGCGTGCTTCGGCAGAAGCAGTCGGCTGCAGCACTTGGCTGCCGGCAGAGTGCTCTGTGCGCCAAGTAGACGATGGTTCGACTCCGGCAGAATGAAAGCACGACACGGTAAGAAGAGCATAAGAATGAAGGCAGGGCACGGAGCTGCTGTGCGCATGGCACTGGCTGCAAGAGGAAGCGTGGCTGTCCCTCGCTTCTTTGCCGGATTCACGTTAGCCCTCGTAAACAGAAAGTTCAACTTGCAGCTACTTGTGCTGCTACCCATTTCTCTTCCAGCTTTCCCTGGAAAGAAGTGTGCCCAGCTTTATGCTTGGAGATGCAGAGATGACAGTGGTAGATGCAGCGGAGACTGGAACTACAGAGTGCAGCCGAGAGTTTCTGCTGCTTTGACGTGAGGCAAGGGGAAATGAAAGTGCAGCCCAGCAGAGGCTTTGACTGCTGGAGCCTTTTTCTTTGGCAGCAGCTGCTGCAAGTGGGCAAGGGAGCTGCGAGAGTGAACAAGGGGACGGTCGGTCTATGGGAGAAGGAAGCTGCCGAGGCGCAGTGTGTTGCGCTCAGTTTCAAGGCTGCCTGGAGGAGGGGGGGGTACTTGAAGAAGGCCTTCTTTCTGGACGCCTCCTTCTGCCTGTGCTCCAGCTGCATGCACTCTGCAGCACGGAAGGTTTAAGAACCTGCTTCTGGCCAGCTTGTGTCCAGGAGTGCAAGGGCTGCGCCTTCCTTCCTGAAGCAGCCAGAGCATTCTCAGCTGAATGTGCTTGTGAAGCAGCTCTTGGCTGGACATGTGAAAGTCGCTCCCCTGAGTACACGAGCCCGGTGCCCAGCTGCTTGCTTCTTCGCCTTCTGTGCTCTGGAGAGAAGTGAAGCCCAGGCATGGCTTGGAGCTTTGCCGCTCTTCAGCGTGAGTACTGCACGCAGCCACAGTGTGCTGTGCAGGGATTTTCCTCAGCTCGACGGACAAGCATTTTCTTGCTGTTTCACCGAGTCCAAACTGTCCGTGTAGCTCTCGCTCAGCGAACTGCGTCAGGAGAGAAACACTTGCTGGAGTAGCTCTTCGCTGCGCAAGACTTTCAGCACAGCACCCCAATTCGGGCAAGGAGCAGGAGAAAGGAAGAGCATCTTTTCGTCCTGGCACGTTCTTCTGGGCGACACGCCTATCCGCCTCTTGGCTCCCTGCAAGGCTGTAAGCTTGGCGGTGCTACTGGCAAGTGGGAAGGCAAGGGGCAGAGAGCACCGCGATCTGTGCACCGCGCGCTGTGCAGGCTGTAAAGGAAAGAGGGCTACCACCAGGCTGTGCTGCAAATACAGCTTTGCACGCGACGCGGGTAAGCTCCGGGGAAGCTTGTTGACCTAAAAGTGTTCTCTGTGCCAGACAGAGCTGAGACTCTTTCCCTTTACATTTGGACGAGAAAAAAGACCGAGTATGCTGGTGTATGTCGCTGCGAGGGAAAGTGCATAGCCCAGGCGTGCTTCGGCAGAAGCAGTCGGCTGCAGCACTTGGCTGCCGGCAGAGTGCTCTGTGCGCCAAGTAGACGATGGTTCGACTCCGGCAGAATGAAAGCACGACACGGTAAGAAGAGCATAAGAATGAAGGCAGGGCACGGAGCTGCTGTGCGCATGGCACTGGCTGCAAGAGGAAGCGTGGCTGTCCCTCGCTTCTTTGCCGGATTCACGTTAGCCCTCGTAAACAGAAAGTTCAACTTGCAGCTACTTGTGCTGCTACCCATTTCTCTTCCAGCTTTCCCTGGAAAGAAGTGTGCCCAGCTTTATGCTTGGAGATGCAGAGATGACAGTGGTAGATGCAGCGGAGACTGGAAATACAGAGTGCAGCCGAGAGTTTCTGCTGCTTTGACGTGAGGCAAGGGGAAATGAAAGTGCAGCCCAGCAGAGGCTTTGACTGCTGGAGCCTTTTTCTTTGGCAGCAGCTGCTGCAAGTGGGCAAGGGAGCTGCGAGAGTGAACAAGGGGACGGTCGGTCTATGGGAGAAGGAAGCTGCCGAGGCGCAGTGTGTTGCGCTCAGTTTCAAGGCTGCCTGGAGGAGGGGGGGTGCTTGAAGAAGGCCTTCTTTCTGGACGCCTCCTTCTGCCTGTGCTCCAGCTGCATGCACTCTGCAGCACGGAAGGTTTAAGAACCTGCTTCTGGCCAGCTTGTGTCCAGGAGTGCAAGGGCTGCGCCTTCCTTCCTGAAGCAGCCAGAGCATTCTCAGCTGAATGTGCTTGTGAAGCAGCTCTTGGCTGGACATGTGAAAGTCGCTCCCCTGAGTACACGAGCCCGGTGCCCAGCTGCTTGCTTCTTCGCCTTCTGTGCTCTGGAGAGAAGTGAAGCCCAGGCATGGCTTGGAGCTTTGCCGCTCTTCAGCGTGAGTACTGCACGCAGCCACAGTGTGCTGTGCAGGGATTTTCCTCAGCTCGACGGACAAGCATTTTCTTGCTGTTTCACCGAGTCCAAACTGTCCGTGTAGCTCTCGCTCAGCGAACTGCGTCAGGAGAGAAACACTTGCTGGAGTAGCTCTTCGCTGCGCAAGACTTTCAGCACAGCACCCCAATTCGGGCAAGGAGCAGGAGAAAGGAAGAGCATCTTTTCGTCCTGGCACGTTCTTCTGGGCGACACGCCTATCCGCCTCTTGGCTCCCTGCAAGGCTGTAAGCTTGGCGGTGCTACTGGCAAGTGGGAAGGCAAGGGGCAGAGAGCACCGCGATCTGTGCACCGCGCGCTGTGCAGGCTGTAAAGGAAAGAGGGCTACCACCAGGCTGTGCTGCAAATACAGCTTTGCACGCGACGCGGGTAAGCTCCGGGGAAGCTTGTTGACCTAAAAGTGTTCTCTGTGCCAGACAGAGCTGAGACTCTTTCCCTTTACATTTGGACGAGAAAAAAGACCGAGTATGCTGGTGTATGTCGCTGCGAGGGAAAGTGCATAGCCCAGGCGTGCTTCGGCAGAAGCAGTCGGCTGCAGCACTTGGCTGCCGGCAGAGTGCTCTGTGCGCCAAGTAGACGATGGTTCGACTCCGGCAGAATGAAAGCACGACACGGTAAGAAGAGCATAAGAATGAAGGCAGGGCACGGAGCTGCTGTGCGCATGGCACTGGCTGCAAGAGGAAGCGTGGCTGTCCCTCGCTTCTTTGCCGGATTCACGTTAGCCCTCGTAAACAGAAAGTTCAACTTGCAGCTACTTGTGCTGCTACCCATTTCTCTTCCAGCTTTCCCTGGAAAGAAGTGTGCCCAGCTTTATGCTTGGAGATGCAGAGATGACAGTGGTAGATGCAGCGGAGACTGGAACTACAGAGTGCAGCCGAGAGTTTCTGCTGCTTTGACGTGAGGCAAGGGGAAATGAAAGTGCAGCCCAGCAGAGGCTTTGACTGCTGGAGCCTTTTTCTTTGGCAGCAGCTGCTGCAAGTGGGCAAGGGAGCTGCGAGAGTGAACAAGGGGACGGTCGGTCTATGGGAGAAGGAAGCTGCCGAGGCGCAGTGTGTTGCGCTCAGTTTCAAGGCTGCCTGGAGGAGGGGGGGGTACTTGAAGAACGCCTTCTTTCTGGACGCCTCCTTCTGCCTGTGCTCCAGCTGCATGCACTCTGCAGCACGGAAGGTTTAAGAACCTGCTTCTGGCCAGCTTGTGTCCAGGAGTGCAAGGGCTGCGCCTTCCTTCCTGAAGCAGCCAGAGCATTCTCAGCTGAATGTGCTTGTGAAGCAGCTCTTGGCTGGACATGTGAAAGTCGCTCCCCTGAGTACACGAGCCCGGTGCCCAGCTGCTTGCTTCTTCGCCTTCTGTGCTCTGGAGAGAAGTGAAGCCCAGGCATGGCTTGGAGCTTTGCCGCTCTTCAGCGTGAGTACTGCACGCAGCCACAGTGTGCTGTGCAGGGATTTTCCTCAGCTCGACGGACAAGCATTTTCTTGCTGTTTCACCGAGTCCAAACTGTCCGTGTAGCTCTCGCTCAGCGAACTGCGTCAGGAGAGAAACACTTGCTGGAGTAGCTCTTCGCTGCGCAAGACTTTCAGCACAGCACCCCAATTCGGGCAAGGAGCAGGAGAAAGGAAGAGCATCTTTTCGTCCTGGCACGTTCTTCTGGGCGACACGCCTATCCGCCTCTTGGCTCCCTGCAAGGCTGTAAGCTTGGCGGTGCTACTGGCAAGTGGGAAGGCAGGGGCAGAGAGCACCGCGATCTGTGCACCGCGCGCTGTGCAGGCTGTAAAGGAAAGAGGGCTACCACCAGGCTGTGCTGCAAATACAGCTTTGCACGCGACGCGGGTAAGCTCCGGGGAAGCTTGTTGACCTAAAAGTGTTCTCTGTGCCAGACAGAGCTGAGACTCTTTCCCTTTACATTTGGACGAGAAAAAAGACCGAGTATGCTGGTGTATGTCGCTGCGAGGGAAAGTGCATAGCCCAGGCGTGCTTCGGCAGAAGCAGTCGGCTGCAGCACTTGGCTGCCGGCAGAGTGCTCTGTGCGCCAAGTAGACGATGGTTCGACTCCGGCAGAATGAAAGCACGACACGGTAAGAAGAGCATAAGAATGAAGGCAGGGCACGGAGCTGCTGTGCGCATGGCACTGGCTGCAAGAGGAAGCGTGGCTGTCCCTCGCTTCTTTGCCGGATTCACGTTAGCCCTCGTAAACAGAAAGTTCAACTTGCAGCTACTTGTGCTGCTACCCATTTCTCTTCCAGCTTTCCCTGGAAAGAAGTGTGCCCAGCTTTATGCTTGGAGATGCAGAGATGACAGTGGTAGATGCAGCGGAGACTGGAAATACAGAGTGCAGCCGAGAGTTTCTGCTGCTTTGACGTGAGGCAAGGGGAAATGAAAGTGCAGCCCAGCAGAGGCTTTGACTGCTGGAGCCTTTTTCTTTGGCAGCAGCTGCTGCAAGTGGGCAAGGGAGCTGCGAGAGTGAACAAGGGGACGGTCGGTCTATGGGAGAAGGAAGCTGCCGAGGCGCAGTGTGTTGCGCTCAGTTTCAAGGCTGCCTGGAGGAGGGGGGGTGCTTGAAGAAGGCCTTCTTTCTGGACGCCTCCTTCTGCCTGTGCTCCAGCTGCATGCACTCTGCAGCACGGAAGGTTTAAGAACCTGCTTCTGGCCAGCTTGTGTCCAGGAGTGCAAGGGCTGCGCCTTCCTTCCTGAAGCAGCCAGAGCATTCTCAGCTGAATGTGCTTGTGAAGCAGCTCTTGGCTGGACATGTGAAAGTCGCTCCCCTGAGTACACGAGCCCGGTGCCCAGCTGCTTGCTTCTTCGCCTTCTGTGCTCTGGAGAGAAGTGAAGCCCAGGCATGGCTTGGAGCTTTGCCGCTCTTCAGCGTGAGTACTGCACGCAGCCACAGTGTGCTGTGCAGGGATTTTCCTCAGCTCGACGGACAAGCATTTTCTTGCTGTTTCAGCGAGTCCAAACTGTCCGTGTAGCTCTCGCTCAGCGAACTGCGTCAGGAGAGAAACACTTGCTGGAGTAGCTCTTCGCTGCGCAAGACTTTCAGCACAGCACCCCAATTCGGGCAAGGAGCAGGAGAAAGGAAGAGCATCTTTTCGTCCTGGCACGTTCTTCTGGGCGACACGCCTATCCGCCTCTTGGCTCCCTGCAAGGCTGTAAGCTTGGCGGTGCTACTGGCAAGTGGGAAGGCAGGGGCAGAGAGCACCGCGATCTGTGCACCGCGCGCTGTGCAGGCTGTAAAGGAAAGAGGGCTACCACCAGGCTGTGCTGCAAATACAGCTTTGCACGCGACGCGGGTAAGCTCCGGGGAAGCTTGTTGACCTAAAAGTGTTCTCTGTGCCAGACAGAGCTGAGACTCTTTCCCTTTACATTTGGACGAGAAAAAAGACCGAGTATGCTGGTGTATGTCGCTGCGAGGGAAAGTGCATAGCCCAGGCGTGCTTCGGCAGAAGCAGTCGGCTGCAGCACTTGGCTGCCGGCAGAGTGCTCTGTGCGCCAAGTAGACGATGGTTCGACTCCGGCAGAATGAAAGCACGACACGGTAAGAAGAGCATAAGAATGAAGGCAGGGCACGGAGCTGCTGTGCGCATGGCACTGGCTGCAAGAGGAAGCGTGGCTGTCCCTCGCTTCTTTGCCGGATTCACGTTAGCCCTCGTAAACAGAAAGTTCAACTTGCAGCTACTTGTGCTGCTACCCATTTCTCTTCCAGCTTTCCCTGGAAAGAAGTGTGCCCAGCTTTATGCTTGGAGATGCAGAGATGACAGTGGTAGATGCAGCGGAGACTGGAAATACAGAGTGCAGCCGAGAGTTTCTGCTGCTTTGACGTGAGGCAAGGGGAAATGAAAGTGCAGCCCAGCAGAGGCTTTGACTGCTGGAGCCTTTTTCTTTGGCAGCAGCTGCTGCAAGTGGGCAGGGGAGCTGCGAGAGTGAACAAGGGGACGGTCGGTCTATGGGAGAAGGAAGCTGCCGAGGCGCAGTGTGTTGCGCTCAGTTTCAAGGCTGCCTGGAGGAGGGGGGGTGCTTGAAGAACGCCTTCTTTCTGGACGCCTCCTTCTGCTTGTGCTCCAGCTGCATGCACTCTGCAGCACGGAAGGTTTAAGAACCTGCTTCTGGCCAGCTTGTGTCCAGGAGTGCAAGGGCTGCGCCTTCCTTCCTGAAGCAGCCAGAGCATTCTCAGCTGAATGTGCTTGTGAAGCAGCTCTTGGCTGGACATGTGAAAGTCGCTCCCCTGAGTACACGAGCCCGGTGCCCAGCTGCTTGCTTCTTCGCCTTCTGTGCTCTGGACAGAAGTGAAGCCCAGGCATGGCTTGGAGCTTTGCCGCTCTTCAGCGTGAGTACTGCACGCAGCCACAGTGTGCTGTGCAGGGATTTTCCTCAGCTCGACGGACAAGCATTTTCTTGCTGTTTCAGCGAGTCCAAACTGTCCGTGTAGCTCTCGCTCAGCGAACTGCGTCAGGAGAGAAACACTTGCTGGAGTAGCTCTTCGCTGCGCAAGACTTTCAGCACAGCACCCCAATTCGGGCAAGGAGCAGGAGAAAGGAAGAGCATCTTTTCGTCCTGGCACGTTCTTCTGGGCGACACGCCTATCCGCCTCTTGGCTCCCTGCAAGGCTGTAAGCTTGGCGGTGCTACTGGCAAGTGGGAAGGCAGGGGCAGAGAGCACCGCGATCTGTGCACCGCGCGCTGTGCAGGCTGTAAAGGAAAGAGGGCTACCACCAGGCTGTGCTGCAAATACAGCTTTGCACGCGACGCGGGTAAGCTCCGGGGAAGCTTGTTGACCTAAAAGTGTTCTCTGTGCCAGACAGAGCTGAGACTCTTTCCCTTTACATTTGGACGAGAAAAAAGACCGAGTATGCTGGTGTATGTCGCTGCGAGGGAAAGTGCATAGCCCAGGCGTGCTTCGGCAGAAGCAGTCGGCTGCAGCACTTGGCTGCCGGCAGAGTGCTCTGTGCGCCAAGTAGACGATGGTTCGACTCCGGCAGAATGAAAGCACGACACGGTAAGAAGAGCATAAGAATGAAGGCAGGGCACGGAGCTGCTGTGCGCATGGCACTGGCTGCAAGAGGAAGCGTGGCTGTCCCTCGCTTCTTTGCGGATTCACGTTAGCCCTCGTAAACAGAAAGTTCAACTTGCAGCTACTTGTGCTGCTACCCATTTCTCTTCCAGCTTTCCCTGGAAAGAAGTGTGCCCAGCTTTATGCTTGGAGATGCAGAGATGACAGTGGTAGATGCAGCGGAGACTGGAAATACAGAGTGCAGCCGAGAGTTTCTGCTGCTTTGACGTGAGGCAAGGGGAAATGAAAGTGCAGCCCAGCAGAGGCTTTGACTGCTGGAGCCTTTTTCTTTGGCAGCAGCTGCTGCAAGTGGGCAAGGGAGCTGCGAGAGTGAACAAGGGGACGGTCGGTCTATGGGAGAAGGAAGCTGCCGAGGCGCAGTGTGTTGCGCTCAGTTTCAAGGCTGCCTGGAGGAGGGGGGGGTGCTTGAAGAACGCCTTCTTTCTGGACGCCTCCTTCTGCCTGTGCTCCAGCTGCATGCACTCTGCAGCACGGAAGGTTTAAGAACCTGCTTCTGGCCAGCTTGTGTCCAGGAGTGCAAGGGCTGCGCCTTCCTTCCTGAAGCAGCCAGAGCATTCTCAGCTGAATGTGCTTGTGAAGCAGCTCTTGGCTGGACATGTGAAAGTCGCTCCCCTGAGTACACGAGCCCGGTGCCCAGCTGCTTGCTTCTTCGCCTTCTGTGCTCTGGAGAGAAGTGAAGCCCAGGCATGGCTTGGAGCTTTGCCGCTCTTCAGCGTGAGTACTGCACGCAGCCACAGTGTGCTGTGCAGGGATTTTCCTCAGCTCGACGGACAAGCATTTTCTTGCTGTTTCACAGAGTCCAAACCGTCCATGTAGCTCTCGCTCTAGCAAATTTGTTTGGAGAGAAGCTCTTGCTAGATTAACTTTTCGCTTGCCAAGACTTTCGATGCAGCAACACAGTCTGGGCGACGACGAGGTGAAAGGAAGAACATCTTTTCGTCCTGGCACGTTCTTCTGTGCGAGACATCTTATCCACCTCTTTGCTCCCTGAAAACCTATAAGTTGCGCGGTGGTATTTGGAACCGATAATGAAGGTGCAGAGAGCACCGCCCTCTGCCGGCGTTGTGCAGGCTGTAAATGAAAGAGGAGTACCACTGGAATGTCGTTCAAATACAGGTCGGAGGCAAGCTCTGTTTTTGCTTGTTGACCTAAAGCTGTGCGAGACTTAGCCGAGAATCTTTCCATTAAGATTCAGGCTACAACGGAGACAGAATGTGGTGCTACCCAGCGCTGAGAGGGAAAGTGCATAGCCCAGGCATGTTTCAGCAGAAGCAGCAGCCTGGAGCGTTTCTCTG